>NW_013665977.1:38746-40647 GCF_000517525.1 Limulus polyphemus | reverse complement strand
AGTTCCTCTCTGGTCTACTCAGGACCCTGCTGAAATAGACCACCACATGTTCGTTTTCACCCATGTTCTGAGACAAAACTCCTCCAATTTCAACATTACTAGCATCACAATATAGTATGTACGGCAGTGAGGGACTTGAAAACTTTAAAAGTGGAGATGAGGCCAATTTTTCTTTTAATGTCTTGAAAGTATGCTGCCAAGAAACTGTCCATTCAAACTTCTGGCCTTTTTTTGTCAAATCATGTAGTGGAGCAGCTATAGTTGCAGTCCTTCACAAACTTCCAGTAATAGGTACAGAGTCCCAAGAAACTTCTTAACTCTCCCACATTGTTTGGTGTTGGCCAATCATGCACTGCTTTCAACTTGTCAGGATCAGTTCGCACACCATGCTCACTTACAATGTGACCCAAGTAAAGCACCTCTTTCTGTAACAAGTAGCATTTCTTGGGATGGACTTTGAGGTCTACTGCTTTCAAATGCTTGAATACTTCCTATAGCCAGGATACTTCCTCATCAAATGTTTCTGCAAACATAATGACATCATCCAGGTACACTAGGGCTATCCTCCATTGTAGGCCTTCCAATACTCGTTCCATCAGCCTCTCAAATGTAGCTGGAGCATTACTGAGCCCGAATGGCATCACTCGGTATTGCCAGAGACCTTGGCCATAACTAAATGCTGTTTTGGGTCTATCTGCTTCAGCCATTTTCACTTGATGGAAACCCAACTTTAAGTCCAGAGTTGAAAACCACCTGGCTCCACTTACGGCATCAAGAGTATCATCAATTCTTGGCAGTGGGTACGAGTCCTTTTTGGTTATACTGTTAAGAGTCCTGAAGTCCACACAGCAACGTTGGGTCCCATCCTTCTTTTGGACTAACACGACGGGAGCTGACGAGGGACTATCTGATTTCTCGTCTATCTCTTCCTTAATTAGGCCATGCATGACCATCCCCATCTCTTGTCTCTTTGCCAGAGCTATTCTCCTCAGAGGTATCTTTATTGGACAGTGATTGCCTGTGTTTATTCTGTGCCCCACAAGGTCTGTGCAGCCAAAGTCATGATCTCCTTTTGAAAAAACGTCTGCATAATTCACCAAAACTCTAACCTGAAGAGCCTGTGATGATGACAAATGGGCTATACTCTTCCTATAGAGGTCAGTTAAATGTTCTGGGAGAGGATGTCCTTTTTTTATGGTTGTATTTCTTGCCTTAACATTGACTAGCTCTACCTCCTGTCACACACCCAACAATGCCCCTTCCTTAAGTGTCTGCTCACATTTAGAGAAATTAACCACTGTTATGGATACTACTTGATGACCTGCCTCAAGTGACCTTCCAATCTTCACGTCTGCTGGCCTGGATGGGCCTTCCACTGCTTCCACAAGCATCAGACTTCCTTGGGGATGTTCTTTTATTATACCCCAAATTATCTTCTCTGATATAAGGGGTATTGTAGTTGACATGCAAATCAACAGATGCAGCAACACTTACCAGAATTTGACCTTTATTGTTCCCTAATGTCATTTTATCAAAGTTAATTACACACTTCCTTGGTAGTAAGTAGTCCAACCCTAATATGCATTGGTCTTTTATGTCAGCCAAGTATATTTTGTGTCCATCCTTTATGCCCATGAGCTCAATACTTACCCACACTGCTCCCCACAACCTTGCATAATGTCCTGTCACACCACAGAGCTTCTGTATGGCTTCTGGTACTCCTTTGTGACCTAGCACCTTAATACTCACAAGGGTTTGCACTTTTGGCCATCCAGATTTCCTGTCACGTAGACACTATGTGTGCTTGCCATTTAATACTAAGCTGTTGGGACTTTCACAGTGGAGGTTGGTTGGCATCCCTCAACACCAACCACTATTGGTTTCCCAAAGCTGATTTTTTG
>NW_013665977.1:33647-37746 GCF_000517525.1 Limulus polyphemus | reverse complement strand
CCCATCCCACTCTCTGACACCAATTTGTTACGTATCTGCTTGTTTGTTAATTTCCGGTAGAAATTCTTTCTGAGGAACTTCAGCAATACAAGTCCTTTCTTTATTAAACCAGTTTATTCTTTCTCGATATAAACTTTTAGTACACAGTAATTCCACAGTAAGTACGTTTCTCATCACTTTCAACTTAATGACTTTTATGATACACACTATAAATCACAGCAATTCACAATCTCGATAACTTTGCTCTCTACAAGTGCAAAACACACACTAGCCCGAAGCTCACAGTGGCTACTGTTCGTTTATCATACATACATTCCTGAAGGCTTTCACTGCCAGGTTTATATACTAACAAAGTGGCATCTCGATCACACTCAAACTTCCCCAATAATTTGAGAAACTCAGTCACGCATGCGCTAGCAGCGTCACGTGACTTCCGCTGTCATAACAGTACGTTTTTCTTTTTTTGAAACAAAGATAACAGAAATATGTTCAAAAACTTGTAGCTCAGTACCTAGAGTGTTCTAAACCTAGATGACTGAAGATTTAAATCTGAGCCCCCACAGAAAACGTACTTTTACAAAGTGACATTTTTCACTTTCTCTGAAGCAATTTCATTAAGTAACTCATCCCAGTCTATCTACTTTAATTCTGAGTTTGCTATAGCAATAACTGACAGACTGCTTAATCTTTCCTGCCCATGGATGTTCTTAAATAGGAAACAGTGTTTAATCATAACAGTTCACCCACCAAGCTCTTTACAAATGATTTGCTAGAAGTGGAATGACTAACTAATATTTCTGTAAAATTCTGAGTTAAATAAGGTAACTTTCACCATGAATGGTCATAATATCTGTGCAAAATTTTCTACTGTCCCAACTTTTCTTGACAGTGTGCAGAAACTATTTTTAGCACTTGCATGTAAACAAGACTATTTCAATAGTTTTACTCAAAAATATTTTACAACTCGTATTCTGTCATTTTGTAAGATTTATTTAGTGTAATTTGCAAATTAAAATGAAGAAATATTCTAACTTTAATTTTGTCACAGTTCTGAGTTCTGCCTATAAACAATGCATTTTTAATTGATCCTTCTGTTTATCCTTAAGTATAAGTTTATATTTTCTGAGAAAATATCATTTCTTCAAAATATAGTGCTTCATGCCTTGATTTTCACATGATTATTCTTCTCCTTTATTGTTTGTTAATGCAATCCTTAATTACAGAGCAGTTGTGGTAGTCTCAGGTTCACTGATTTTTCATTAGGTAATTAGACAGGAACCTCAGAATAACAGGAGACTCGTTAGAAATTATAATGTAAAGAAAATCAATAAATTCTCTTAACTTCGGCTGAGTTTGATGCAAAGAAAGAGACAGTGAAACAGTCTGTATTTCCAACAAACAACAATCAAGATTTAAAAATGAGTATCTTTTTAGTGTCTTTACTGGAGAGCTAGCAAATGATGAACTCTATTTAAATCTGTCAGATCAGTATCTTAAATCTTGATATAATCCCATTCACTTGTGCCCTTGAAGTATCATTTGAATTGCTGGTGAAAAATATCACTACTACACAGTATGTTCTACTATAAAGAAACCTTTCCCATGAGAAAATTCTTGTGACACCCTTGTTGAATGACCAAGTTCAGTATGTAGTTTAGACAATAGGAATATAATGGCTCCCTTGACTGTCATTCTATATTAGGACTACATACACAATATGTAGAGGAATGATAAAAACTTTTTATTTAAACTAAGATTTGAAACCATGGCTTGCTACATACTGTATTTTTTCTCTCCTCTTTACCTCCAAGTCGACCAGTCCATTCCTGACTTTAAAAACAAATTAAAAGATCTTGCATGTCAGTCAAAAAATCAGCGTAACTTATTTTCACCCCTGTAAAACACTTACATTATGGCACAATAAACAAAAAAACGAAAAAATTTTTTATAGAAGCATAAAAATATGAAAATGCAAAATAAAACCCTTTCACACAGAAAATGAACATTAGAAATGACAAACACTTCAGTAGATACAAAAACTGCAAGATAAATTCCTTTAAAGTGAGATATGTCAGAATACAAAATAAAACTCTTTAACATTAGATATAATATAAAAAGTAAAACATACCCCAAATCATAAAATCCAATATATACTTAGAAACTCAAGTCTCCTGATGGCTCAGCAGTAAGTCAGAGAACTTATAATGCTAAAATAAGTTTCAATACCCATGGTGGGCAAAGCACACATACATTGTGTACCTTTGTGCTTAGCAAAAAAGACGATGTGAAATCAAAAATTTATTTTGTGCAAAATAAGTACAAAAAACTTACACAGACAGTTTTTTTAAAAATTAAGAATAAAGTCAAATCAAACTACAAGATAAACAAGTTGATAATAAACTTAAGTATCCTTCATTATTACAAAAAAAACACAAAATAAAACAGCCTTTTACAATATATATGTAGTTATTGAGATTAGTTCAGTCTTGGACTCTAATTACATCAGAAAGGACATTGAATTGTTGAAAAGGGCTCAGAGGAGCACTACTGGGTTGGAAATGTTATCATAAATGTATAGTTCTGAAATGGTCTTACCTCTCCTCAAATTAACCTATCATGATGGTTGACTGCACCAGTCTTTATACCCCACCAGTTTCGTGCCATTTCTGAACATGTACGTATCGTGATTATTCTCCACCAATAATATTGCACCAACTAAAACGGCACAACTAGCTTCCTCTACTATTCCTGCTCAATCCTCACTTTCGTGATTGGCATGACACAGTTCAGATGTATGTTTAATTTTTCCGAGTGTGACTACAGTTTTAATTCAAAATTTACCTTCACAAATTTTAAATTTTGTTTATTTTCAGTTGTTTCTATAGTTTTGCATTTAACTAAATTCTGTTTCACAAACCTATATTTTTTACTATGAATTCGAGATTTAATGTGGCAGACAATGATATTCCCACCAAAGACGGCAGTCAAGGGTTTTCAAACTTCTTACACTTATATATTTACGTGCATGATTTAATTCATTTGTACATTTTTTGACTAGAGTTGTAATGGTATACGAGGCCTGTGAGAAAAGTATCCGACCTTTTTTTTTTTTGCGATAACCCGATGAATTTGAATCAAGCGCGCTTGCATGAGCCGACCTTGAACCTTCGTGCGCATGCGTGAATTTTTCCCGCTTGTTGATTGCGTCAGTTGTTGGCAAGCAGCCATTGAGTGAGGTAGTGTGTTGTGCTCTCGTCGGTTTTTCATTGCAAGGAAAATGACGGAATGACTGGAGCAGCGCTACTGCATCAAATTTTGCCAGAAACTTGGCGACAGCCAGGTGGAAACCATTCGGAAGATTCAGACGCCTTTCAGTGACGATGCTATGGGCATCACACAGATTAAGGAGTGGTACAAGCGGTTTAAAGACGGCCGCACAACGGTGGAGAGTGAGCCACGCTCCGGTCGGCCGTCAACATGCCGAAATGACCAGGTCATTGCCAAAGTGAACGCTATGGTGATGCGGGACCGTCGTGTGACTATCCGAGAAATTGCGGAAGAGGTGGGCATCAGCACTTTTTCGGCACATTCCATTATGACCAAAGATTTGGCTATGAAGAGAGTGGTGGCGAAATTCGTGCCGAAGCTGCTTACGGTGGAGCAAAAGGAACTTCGTGTTGAAGTCTCACAGGACATGCTGGACTCCACAAACAGTGACCCCGACTTCATGAACACCATAATCACTGGTGACGAGTCTTGCGTGTACGGGTACGACCCAGAAACCAAATCCCAGTCGTCACAGTGGAAGCATTCCACGTCACCAAGACCAAAGAAGGCCCGCCAAGTGCGCAGCAATGTCAATATGATGCTGACTGTTTTCTTTGACTCCCGCGGTGTGGTACACCACGAGTATGCACCACAGGGTCAAACAATCACCAAAGAGTACTACAGGGATGTCCTCCGTCGCCTATGTGATGCTGTGCGGCGCAAGAGACCAGAGTTGTGGTCAACAGGAAATTGACGCCTCCATCACGTCAATGCTCCAGCACATTCCTCGCACTTGATTCATTTCGAAAGAGGCTTTCTCGGAATGCTTCCA
>NW_013665977.1:20840-32721 GCF_000517525.1 Limulus polyphemus | reverse complement strand
GTAACTAAAATGTAAAAATAGAGATCTCTTTAGGTTATTTAAGGTTAGATTAGATAAAACAAATAATAATAATATAATATAATAAAAATATTTCATGAGGCATGCCTGCAAGCAGCTCGGAGTATCTCGTGGGTAATGTAATTCGACAATGTAACATGAGCTGTACATTTTCCAAGTGATTTACAACTTATAATGGCATGAATAGTAGTTAGACATAGTTTAAAGGGCAATAAAACAATAAAATTTAATTATAAATAGATGTATACTGTTATGAGTTTAAAGCCACCTAGGATAAACAAATGTAGTTTCAGCTACATTTGAAGTCATTCTAGAAAGAAAAGGAAGATAATTTAGATTTATTTAGATTTTTTTTGGTGGTTATGAGGTCAGTCAAATTGACCAACCTTGTACAGATTTAGGGTGGAGAAACTAACAGATCAAATATAGTTTTACTGAAAACAAAGATTTGAAATGTATTTAGGATGTTTTAGAAAACTGAGAATGTTGAGATGAAGAAAAGTATTTTTAATCTTAATGTGAAAATCACTTTGCACACGGACTATTCAAAATAAATACTTGATATATTCGAGGACAAATCTTTTTTTAGTTTATCAAAAATACTTCACTAAGAAATTATGATTTTTTTTATGTGAAAGGCTTGTAATGTTTACTGAACGACTGCCAAATTCCATGAAGATATATACACTATATCAAAAGTTAGTAGTATAGTAGTGTCAAATTTATAAAGACTCTATATGAGTATAAAAAGGTCACGTCGTCGGTCAAATTGACCGAGCCCATGAGGAAAGAGTTAATACATGACTCTGTTCCAAAAAGCTTAATTGACAACATTTAGTATATGTCTTGGATTGGGAAAATATATACATCAATGTATAACCTAATAAATGTAGTATCAATACATCAGAGGGTATGCAATCATTTAAATCCAGATATAAAATATATTCCAGTGAAACCTAAGCTGACCTACAGTAGTTAACAACCAAAGCTACTCCTATTTTTTTATTCCATTATGTTTTACAAAAATAAATTAATATTATATTTTACAACATATTTTTACCAACAACAGTTTATTCTACCTATAAAGCAACAAATCATAACTGCACAACCACTTTTTTGGCAATTTTAGAATTTGTTACATCACAATAAATAATCTTACTTCCTGCTTAAATACAAAATTGATCTGAGAATTAATATAATTTATTCATGTATAATAAAAATTGGTTTTATTGAAGAGCCATTATCATTTTAATTTTACACATTCATTTTTCGGAATTTGAATATGGAATCAAAATTTTTCTAATTTACTCAAGAACATTTATGTATGCAAAAAAATGTTAATTCTTTTGTGTCATGCAAGTTCAGGAAATAAAAAGTGCAAATTATGCATTTACTCATTTACTCAGCCATCTTCAAAATTTCATATTCAAGTTTACCACTGTAACATAACCAATATGCTCTGGTTGACAGAAGAGTGAATCAAAAATGTTCCTCTCTCAATTTTGACATAAAAACAGAAAATTTTATAAAGTCATATTTTTCCCCAAAAGATCAATCTCTGAAATACATAGCCAACAACAAAATTTTGCTAGATACAGATAAATTTCACACTTGCATTTACAACAGATGCATATTGACAGTTGTAAGCATATGACACCTTGCATTCCATTTTAAGCAAAATGTTAACTAACAAATATTTTTGTGTTGTACTTACTGTTAAAGCAAGCTGACTTTGTCCACCAGAAGGAACATAAGCAGCCAGAGCATCTTCCCAATAACCAATGGCTGTCTCCAAAGCTTCCATCCCTAAAGAATACAAATGGCCATAATTTACAAACATTGTTTTTGTTTATTTGTTGAATTTTATGCAAAGCTAGAAAAGACCTAACTGTTCTAGCCATCCATAATTTTGAAATTATAAGCTAGAGAGAGAAGGCAGCTAATTAACACCATCTACTTGGGTTATTCATGTTAGACTATATAATGGGATTTGACTGTCACTCTTATAACAAAACCACTATCCCAAAGTGAAGAGTATAATATTACAAACTATATAAAAAATCATGTTAACTGCATGGAAGAAAAAAAATTATAGTTCTGTAAATTCTGCATTTTTAGAATTAAAATAGAAATTACTTGTGTCACTTAACTCTTAATAGATTATAAGGTATACCATTTATTGTTAAATGGATCTTGTGACAGCATGCATTCTTCAAATGAAATTTCTTTTAGTTCACAAGAAACTACTCTACCTGTACAATGTATATTCATATGTAGTAGGATCATTAGTAGATGTTTGTATGTGTGAGACTACTTTTTTCAAAGACAACCAGTTATGGAGAGGATGGTAAGTATGGTCATATCTCAAGGAAAATACTTAAATGAATTCTACTACAATTCTGAAAATGTAGATTTTTAGATACAGAATTGTAATTTTAAATAGATAGTGAGATCATTTTTCCACCAAGCACTAGAATATAAATCTGTGGTCAAAACAGTTCCTACTTTAAGCAAAAGGCACCTTTCATGCTGTGGTCAAGATGACTATCCAGATGTTCCACATTTGTAAGAATAGGAACAAAAGAATTAAGTAGGCACTTGTGTATAAAGTTAAAATCATAAATAAAGAATTTAGTAATGATGCATTCTATTCAAATTCAAAGATAGTCCTGATGGGCATCCTGAATATATGAATAGAAAAGCTGCATTATCAATGAACAATATAGAACAACAAAACATCTTCCTAGAAATTTAAATTCCAGTCCCACAACCGACAGAATTGCAATGAGGTAACATTCCAAGTCAAGAAGAAGGAGATTGTTAACATCAAACAGGAGGGAAATGAAGATCCTGGGAACAACCAAGAGGAGCTCCACAGACATTGAAAATATAAGTAAAGGAATTCTAATCTACCTTCTGTGAGATAGTCAGTCTCCATGTGAAGGATCAGCACCGATTGGCTCAACCTCTGAGATTGCCATCTAGAACTCAACTCAACTGAACTTGCTTTTTTTACTTTAATGGTTTTCCTTCTTTTTTTGTCCAATAGGCTGTTGTTTTCTAACCAGTTTATGGATGTATTGTATTATATCCTCCTTAGGCAAGTATACCCAGACAGATACCCTTGCAGATGAGCTTTGCATTAAGAACTTATTAGTGACTGAGTACTGTCCTACAAATTACCCATCTTTTGCTTTTTCTAGTTATACCATATTGTACTTTGTTTTCCAGAAGTCTCATTCCCTCTTAGTTTTGGTGAAAACTTTCCATGGTTGTAGCTTTCACCTATTATTGAAGAAGAGATTGATACCCTGCTAGTAGAACTGTTGTAGATTTATTAAAGGGGCTTCTCTTGTGAGCTTAACATATTTCTTGTTTAGTTTTACCTGTGCCTGACTGGTACACACATCCAATCGATGGTATTACCATATAAGTAAAATACAGAGACAAAAGGATATATGTCAAACCAAGTGTCTTAAAGGTACCACAGGATGAGTGAAAACAAGACTGGAAAAAGAGCAGAGGTACATGGAAAAAACTCTGAGGGTTAATGAATCATACATATATGTAAATAATGGGATCAAACAAAATCTGGGATAAAATGAGTGAAACAAGGAAAACAATAATATCTTTAATAAAATCCTCCAAAGAACATGAGGAGTGATCAAACAAGGTAGATGGAACCCCAACATTTGCAAAATATAAGATATACACATATTTAGAGATGTCAACAAACTAGCCTGCAAAGTATCTTCTAAGGGCAATAGCCACAAGAAACATAAACAGGTATAGTGGTTGATGAGACAAAATCCAGAAAACATGTGGTACCTATCAGGAGGACACCTAGAGACCTTGCTAATAAGAAGGTTCATCACGTGAGTAAGTAAAGCTGAAAAAAGGTCCAATACAGACTGAGAATAATACCTGTGAAAAACGGCAAAAAAATGAATGTGATGAAAACATCATACAACCAAAAATGATCTATCTAGGTTCACATGTTAGCCTATATACCTTCAATATAATGAAACAATCTGAGAAAAACTTTGTGAGCTTTCAAATCAAGTACAAAACTATTTGTGTAAAACACAACTTAGTGCTAGGAAAAAGTATTTTGAAATCCTCAGGTAACCTAGGATATTGTATAAACTTAGTTCTCTTCAAGTAAACAAATTATTAAATCACTAAAATGGCATTTAAATGCTTTTATATTGTAAATTAATCTCAAAATTTATTTTGCGAAAGAAATATCTAAGCTAAAAGTTCCATACTAACAATAACCTGAGACAATTATAGCACAACTCATGCATGAAAAATACAAATGTGAAATCAAGTACTTCTTACCCATCACACCAAACTGTTGTGGAGTGAGTTGTGTTGTCACACTCCCATGATCTGGTGTTAAAGTTGTAGTAACAGTAGACGTACCAGATTGATCATCTCGGTAATGACCACCTGAGCCTTGTCGTTGATGTATTTTTTGTGGACCAGGACTGACACTTGACCTACCATGAGGAATGTCTGAAATAACAAAAAAATAACTTTTAATAGTCTGTGATAAAACTAAATATATAATTTATCAACAAATATTAATAAACCACTAACTACTGATTAATTATTTTAAAAATAAACAGGTAGTTAACTCATAAGTACAAAAACTCTTTCGTTGTTATGTTGCTCTAATTCTGTCAACAAAGATGTGACTAAAGTTGTTGATGCTCTTGACACAATGTTGAACATGCATCAACTTACCTATAGTTCTCCACCAACAATTTCATAGTTGCAGTTGTATATATCTCTCTGTTGTGGGAAGATATTTGAAAATGTATTTCAGTTTGTTTGTTTCTAGCGTTGTAAGTCCGCAGACATATCGCTGTGCCACTGGGGGGGTATGTATTTCAGAGGTAAGTACCTGTTTCAAATTTATTTTACATATACTGATATTCAAAACAATCAAATTTACCACTGAAATATCAATACCCACACTAAGATGATGGAGAAATCAAGGGAAAGTTATATGGACCACTGGTTCACCAAAGTTTAGATTCTTAGGCAAGAAGGTAACAACCTAGACCACAATAAGGATGACATCTACAACTCAAGAATAGTGCAAAAGGAACACCAAATATGCTAAGAAAGATAAGTATGAAGCTGTAAGATGTTTCCCATTGTTATTAGAGCTACGAGAAGAATACATATGAAGAATACAAATCTCATCTCTAATGTCTGTAATTCTATGCAAGGACATGCACATGGAGATGGGAAAGGCATGTACTAAGAAATCATCAACATCAAATGCCATCCTATACCCACTTCTAGAAGGCATCATCCTCTCATAGACCACCAGTGCAGAAGGTGGAATTTTGTCAATACAGAGGTAAATTCAAGAATCTTGAGTGGATGAATCCATTTAAACATGAACTCACATTATAATGATACCATTATATTTATTATTTTCTGATTGTTATTTCTTTTATCTGTCAAATAATTCCAAAACCCCAGAAAAACCTATAATTGTTAAAACAGGTGTTGGATCTTATATTGATACTTGGGTTGCCATACACAACAAAGATGTTGGTCTAAGTGTTAACTAAACAAGAAAAAGAGAATAACTAACCTGCTAAGGCTTCTATCTGGCCTGATAAATCATAGCCAAAGGCAAAATTATGTAGATAAAAATTTGATAATGTATTCACATTCATCCACATTATGGCCTGCAGAATATTCACTAAAGCATACTGTGACCATGATACCAAATGGTGAATTTGCTTACGATATAATCCATAAATTCACTTTCAAGATGTATTGGAACATCCCAGTAAACAAGACAGATCACTTGCACAAATCAATTTGTTAAAATAGCCAGAGCATGATCTGAAAAGTGTGATTCATTGTAAAGTATAAATAGCCTTTTTTTAAGACCCTCTGAAAGAGTCAGTACATGTGAGAAAATAATGAATAGCCCTTACAGAATATTAAAGGCATTCTTCTGAACAGCAATCAGAATCAGTCAGGAGAGTTAATACAACAGGTTGAAAACAGCAGTCACTTTTTCTTGCAGCCCAAGTTTCAGGTAGTAAGGAATGATCAGGATAAAAATATAAATCTTTCCATGACAATAAGGAAGGATAATCATCAAAGGCATATATACGAGGCCTGTGAGAAAAGTATCCGACCTTATTTTTTTTTGCGATAACCTGATGGAGTTGAATCAAGCGCGCTTGCATGAGCCGACCTTGAACCTTCGTGCGCATGCGTGAATTTTTTCCCGCTTGTTGATTGCGTCAGTTGTTGGCAAGCAGCCATTGAGTGAGGTAGTGTGTAGTGCTCTTGTTGGTTTTTCATTGCAAGGAAAATGACGGAATGACTGGAGCAGCGCTACTGCATCAAATTTTGCCAGAAACTGAGCGACAGCCAGGTGGAAACCATTCGGAAGATTCAGACGGCTTTCGGTGACGATGCTATGGGCATCACACAGATTAAGGAGTGGTACAACCGGTTTAAAGACGGCCGCACAACGGTGGAGAGCAAGCCACGCTCCGGTCGGCCATCAACATGCCGAAATGACCATGACAGGTCATTGCCAAAGTGAACGCTATGGTGAAACGGGACCGTCGTGTGACTATCCGAGAAATTGCGGAAGAGGTGGGCATCAGCACTTTTTCGGCACATTCCATTATGACCGAAGATTTGGCTATGAAGAGAGTGGCGGCGAAATTCGTGCCGAAACTGCTTACGGCGGAGCAAAAGGAACTTTGTGTTGAAGTCTCACAGGACATGCTGGACTCCACAAACAGTGACCCCGACTTTATGAACACCATAATCACTGGTGACGAGTCTTGGGTGTACGGGTACAACTCGGAAACCAAATCCCAGTCGTCACAGTGGAAACATTCCACGTCACCAAGACCAAAGAAGGCCCGCCAAGTGCGCAGCAATGTCAAAGTGATGCTGACTGTTTTCTTTGACTCCCGCGGTGTGGTACACCACGAGTACGCACCACAAGGTCAAACAATCACCAAAGAGTACTACAGGGATGTCCTCCGTCACCTACGTGATGATGTGCGGCGCAAGAGACCAGAGTTGTGGTCAACAGGAAATCGGCGCCTCCATCACGACAATGCTCCAGCACATTCCTCGCACTTGATTCAGACTTTGTTGGTGAAAAACCAGACGGAGCCTGTTGAACCACAGGATTACTCTCCTGATATGGCTCCTTGCGACTTCTGGCTGTTCCCCAAACTCAAGAGGCCATTGAAAGGAACGCGATTTTCAGACAAGAGAGGACATTATGGCTGCAACGACAGCCGAGCTAAACTCCATTTCTAAAGAGGCTTTCTCGGAATGCTTCCAACAATGGCGGCACCGCTGGGAGAAGTGTGTGGAGTCCCAAGGAGACTACTTTGAGGGTGATTAGGTTTCCAACGCTCCAGGTGTGCCAGTTTTTATTCCCCGGCCAAAGGTCGGATACTTTTCTCACAGGCCTCGTATGATATTGATGTTTGTCTTGTATTCATAGGTTTTCCTTGTGTGCAGTTGATCACAAATTGTGCACCTGTACAAATATTTGTGCAGTTGAAAGTTCAAATATGTAAGTAAGTTCAAGTGAATAAATATTAAAAACACACAAATATTATAAATACTGATTCCTGGTCTCAGTGCTTTTAAGTCCTGGGTCTCCTTTCTGAGCCCATTGGTTTTACATTGTGGTCTTTGCTTGTCTTTTTCCTGGCTCCTTCCATCTGGTGGTGGTTCGATTATCTTCCACCAAGGTTCTCATCATAAAGTCGTCTCTCATTCCACAGATGTTACCATCTGTCATGGTTTTGTCTTGTCCATTGTCTCAGTCCAGAGTCTGTCTCTAAGTTTTGCATCCATCCTTCCCATTCCATGAGACCTTCTTCAATGTCTGTTTCCCATTGAAGTTAGTATACTTCTGTTCCTGGTCTCTTCACCATGGTTTCTGTCATTCCCATCTTTCCTTCCCTATTTTCAATCAGTAATTTGTCATAGGCTTGTCCACTTCATCTATGTCCAGCTCTTGGGTGGTCTTGTCTATCTCCTTCCATTTCTTGTAGGTTTTGTGTTCTCCTGTCCTTTTCCTCCTTTCTGTTCCTTATTTCCTTTGCTTATTAGAATCTCGGTGTGGTTTTTTATGCCCTTTCCTGCCCTATTTTTTAACCTATGTCTTAATATTCCATCTATCTTCCCTCCTTCATGACTTAATTCCTTCTCCTCTTTGTTTATGGTCGTTGTCATTCATATTTTATACCATTCATGTTACCAACATCCTTCCCATTCTTCTATCCCGACCTCAGTCCTTCCTCCCTAGAACGTATGCTGCCAGTGACTGGGTTCTAGCTTTCACACCCACTTCCTCACATTCCATTTCTCATCCATCCTTCCACTCTGATTCAGATTGGCTTTCTTGTATGCTTCATTCCTTCAAGTGTTAGGTGGCACATTCTGCCTTTCTTTGGGGTTCATGATCCTGGCTCCTTAAGTCCCTGGAATCCTTCAGCTTCCAGTGTTCTGTAACCTGTTACTCTCACTGGTTGGGTTCATCAACTCATCTGGCTGACATATTCAGACTTGTCCATAAAAGGTTGCTGTCTCCACGTCTCTTTGCATCAAATTCATCATGTTACTTTGTCTTTTGCTGCTCAACTTCACTGCCCTTTGAAGGAGATCATTTGGCTGGAATGTGAACTATTCTCAGTACTTTTGTTGCTCATTATCTACTTAATCTGACTGTGTCTTCCTCCCATGTCGATTCTACACATGTCTATTCACCGTTGCCTGGGGTAAGTCTGCCCATTTCCTTTCTTTTATCTTTTCTTTTCAGCTTCTCTAAGTTTCTTTATGGATCTCACCTAATGGTGGGTGTTGCCTGATCAGGTATGCCTTGTCCCAAACCTGCACTAAATGCAGTTGCTATATAATGTTCACAGTCGAAATGGGGTGTTTCTTTAAGACCACTGGGTGCTTTCCCAATGGTGTATTATAATTATATCTATAGTGGACTATCACTCATGGACTTCATGAGTAAAGCAAAAGTAAAGACCATACCTGCCAACCATTTGATTGTTAATTGGGAATTGCAGTCACCCATTGCACTATCTCCTGTGTGATGTTCTTCGGGACTCCCCATTGCCTTTTTCTCTCCTATTTTCTTCAAGTGGAGCATGAGAGTTCTTACCATTCACTCTCAGTTCCCAGTTGCTGGGGTGGTGGACAATGGGGGCTTCCTCCTAAGTGTGACGATACTTCTGCTCATTTATCCACTCAGGAAAAGAGGGCAATACCTGGTTCCCTACTGGTGCTTCCCCTAGATGTTTTTGTTTAGGCACACTGCAATCAATGAAACCAATGAGTAAATATTGAGGCCATCCTATGTGAGATCCTTCTCGTAATTCTGGTTTCAGGATGACAATGCTCTATTCCTATAGTTGAGTGCAGTAGATGTTTTTCTTCTCCTTAATTCTGGTTGTAGAAGGTTCCTTTTTGTTTCTGTTTGAATGATAAGGACTGGTTTGAGGCTGCTTTTTTTTTGTTTTTTGTTTAGGGTTCAATTCAATTTAGTGGATAGGACAGCCAAGATGGACCAGATGGTCCTTTGATGTTATTTTATTACTTTAGTGCACTAAAAAGGAACATACAAAAAAGTTTCTTACATTCAAATGTGAAAAGAAAAAAAAATACATTCAAGGTATACATACTCTTGAGTTTTAATCACTGGTGGTAAATGAACATACAAAAATATATATGTATGAAAAACATCCTTACTTGAAAACAAAAAATTAAAATATAAAAAAAAATCAAAATGACTATTTACAGTAAATACAAGAAGGCTACTTTTGAACCCCAAATAATGCTGATGTATTTGACAATTCTGGCTTGATGAATCAATCCCAGGAACACAGGAAAAGCTATTGGCAACCTTTGATAAAGCCAATTTGTTGATGCCTCTGCTGGCATCAGTTTTCTTTTCAGAGTCTTCTCTTGAGCTATGGTAGGTCCTGATTTTTTTTACTCTTGGTTTCTGGAAGCCTGGGGTCACTCCTTGGACAGGAGATAATTTTTCTGTGTGAGAATATGAGTGATAAAGTGACAGAATGAATGTGTAAAACTTTTGGAAAATCGAATCAAAAACAAGATAGCCAAAAGAATAAAGGATTTGGTTATAGAAGAAGCCAAGAATGAAAGATGTGTGGCCACATGGATTCTGTTTGGTCAGAAGTTCAGTCAGAAATATACATTTGAAATGTGTGATAAACTACTAACTATTACCTTGGTCAAGTGGCTATAGGCTGAAGGGTAGTGTGTACTTGTGTCTATTACCTGTAGACAATATATCCCTTAAACCCATGGGTGTTTCAGGCCATTAGGCCTCCTAAGGCCTTGTGTTTGATAAACATTCAGCCGTGATTCAGCGGTTATCACTACCTTAGTAATAGCTTATACAGTTACCTTGGAACCCAATGTTAGGTTTGGCAATAAATTTCAACAAACGTATGTTTACAAATTCGTTGCACTGTTGGTTATCACAGTTGTATCCAGAGCTTTAAATATTTGTCACTTTTTCATCAAAGTCCAACAGGTTGGTTCATTTACCTTAGAACACCCTTTGACAAGATGTATTATTCTCTTCTTCTCTGTTGTTACAATATAATCAGTGATAGATTCACTTATGTTACCCCGTGGGTTTCCACAGTTGTATCTAGAGCTTTCAATAATTCTCTTATATTTCAAAAGTCCACACAAGCTGGTTCAGTTATTTTAGAACCCAATTGACAAAACTAATTCTTCTTCTTTTTCTATGTTATTCCAATACAAGCTGTGGTACTTTTATTTTAGAATTCGCCCATTATGGGTAAACAGACAATCATGCAGTTTAACTTCATTTTTTCACTTTTACTTTCATTTACTTACTTCCTCTCCCTCTATCTACATATATTTATAACACACAACAGAAAAATCTAGAAATATCTAGCCCTCTAGTAACAACAATAATAAACATAATGAGAAAACCTTAGAAGCTTTGAGTAAGATGATGTCAACAATATTACTAAAGCCTAGTACAAAAATTAAACCACATACACAATGTACGACTTGTACAGAGTTACATAATGAAACTCATCATAACCATTGCTTTTAAAATTATTAAATTTAACACTTTTTTTCTGAAAACTAATTAATTATTAAATCACAAATAGACTAAATAATAACTCTTAAACTAAACAGTCTTGTATATATATATATAACACCCAGCTACATTCCTTTCACTACTGTTTGTTGTTATGCAAAAAGAGCCTGGATCTAGTAAGAATTCATGAGGATGAAACTGCAAGTAATAGTTCTTATGACAGTAACCAAAACAGGTCATCCACAGTACAACAGCCATCCAATACCTTCTGAACAAGGGAACCCATTAACACTAACATCTCATTTCCTTTCAAATACAAGTTTATTCCAGGCCAAAGACAACTATGATGCAATACCACTCAAGTGTGTCTCTGGCTGTACATATACAGTCAGTACTTTCAAGAATTTCAACTACACTTTGTACTGGACAACATCAAGAAAATATTTAATAAAACTGTGGGCTTCTCAAAATACTTCAATCTGCATGATTGAAAAATATTCAATAGTAACCACATAAAATATCGGGTACACAAAGTTTACATTTATTATGACTTAAGTACTGTTTGTGAACGTCACTTTCTACACTTTCAATCCAATTGAAATGTTAATTGCTACTGCTAGTGAAAACATTTCAATTGGATTTTTTTAAAGATTTTTCTTCCAAGTGTTGTCTGAACCTAGATGCTCCTCTATGTCTTTTCCATGAAAATCCATACTTACC
>NW_013665977.1:15257-19897 GCF_000517525.1 Limulus polyphemus | reverse complement strand
TAAACCTTATTTTCAATAAGCAATCCTGAAAAATATTTGGGGGTGCTTAACTTTTTTCCAGGTGTATATATCAGCTACATTGTATCTTAAAATAATGCTTTATAAGTCAGTAATAACAGTTAACTTCCTAGCTCAAAGTTTTAACACCCAAATCAAATCCTTTATTTTCATTTATATGTTGCATAATAGTTGTGTTCTCTATGTAATTGATCCATTCATGTTTGTCAGATTTTTATATATGGGTTTGATTCTATATAGAAGGTGTCTGTGATAGATTTCAACAATAAACAAACAGCACACAGTTCACTTGGTTTGAAATAATATATTAAAACAAGTCAAATGTATATATAAATGTTTGTTACACAGTTGTTTATCATAGTTGTATCGCTAGCTTTAAATAATTGTCTCTTTTTTCGTCAAACTCCACACAGGCTGATTCAGTTACTTGAGAACACAATTTGACAAGATGAATTATTCTTTCTACTCTGTTATTACAGTACAGTTTGTGATAGTTTCACATTAAAATCACCACTATAATGGTTGGTTACCACAGTTGTATCCAGAGGTTTAAATAATTGTCTTTATTTGCTGAACTTCACTTTTTCTTTCACTAATAAATGGACAGCAAACAATCCACTTCTTCTTAAATAATATATTAAAAACAAGTCAAACGTATGGACAAAAAAATCTTTAAACTCTAGGATATCACAGTTTTATCTAAAACTTTAAAGAATTCTCATTTCTTGTCAAAAGTCCACACAGGCTGATTCAATTACTGTAGATTCCAATTGGCAAGAATTATTTTCTCTACTCTTATCACAATAGTACCAATGAATAATTCACTTATGTTACCCCGTGGATTACCACAGTTGTGTCCCGAACTTCAAATAATTATATAAATCCTTTTTGCCAAAGTTCACACAGGCGGGTTCAATTACTTTAGACACCCTTTAACAAGACAAATTATTCCCCTTATCTCTGTTAAACTCACTTTAAAATATCACCTGTTAAGGCTAATCACTTATATGCAGGCTAACTTCACGTTTTCTAACTTTTTTCTGACTGAACCTTTCTTAACTTCACTTTACTTTGTACTTCTTTAGTTCATAACTTGCACTCGCTTGGTTGCCAATATTTATACGTTGACCACTGAGGTTTCAAACTTTCTGTAAAGTACGTGAATGGCTCAGTTAACAAGAAAAATAGCGAAGGTTCAAGTAATGACATCAACAATATTAGTAAAGCCTTGACAACAATCTAATTACAAACACAACTTACAACTCCTATCAAGTTACATAACCAAACTTGTCATAACTGTCGCTTTTAAAATGATTAACTTTTAACTCTCTTGTTATGAAAAATTAAACAGTCACTAAATATTAACTCACAAAATAAAATAAATAATAATGCCTACACTAAACAGTCTTGTATATTCAACAATCACAGCTGTATCTAAAGCTTTAAATAATTGTCTTTTAATAAAATAAATAATAACTTACATTAAACAAGTAGTGATAGCTGTGGGAAGGTTTCTAGAAAATTCAGTCTTACATAACAATACTGAGCTACATTTAAATGTTTAAGTATCTACATATATTGTTGATTCTTACTCTCAAGAGTCTTCTTCAACTTTGGAGAATAGGCGGGAGTTTTGCAGTACATATTTAACACTATAAGCTACGCATGTTTCAAAATATAAACTTAATAACTATAATAACAAATTCGTTACACAATTGACAAAACAATTTGCAATAAATTCACTTACATTACCCCATGGATTACTACAGTATTATTTTTTTCTACTCTTTTATCATAATTGAATCAGTTTGAAATTCACTTACATTGCCCATTGGTTACAATATAAACTGTGAAACTCGCGTTAGATATTGCCCATTATGGCTAAACTTACAATCATACAGTCTAACTTCATTTTCACTAAGATAACATTTACTTCACTAACATAAATTCTTTATCTGTTTATAACACATGAAAGAAAAATCTAGCCCTCTAGTAGCAACAATATTACACATAACGAGAAAGACTTGGAAGTTCGAGTAAGATGCCATCAACATTATTACAAAAGCCTAGTACAACAATTAAACTGCATACACAAGGTACAACTCATACGGAGTTACATAAGGAAGCTTGTCTTAATTATCGTTTTTAAAATAATTAACTTCTAACACTCTTGTTATGAAAACTAAATAATCATTAAATATTAAATCACTCTATAAACTAAATAATAACTCTTAAGTTAAATAGTCTTGTATATCTAACAATATCATAGTTAAAACTTGAATATTTATATACCCAGTCTTTCTGCTTATGCTGCAGCATTACTGCTATAAGTAGGCTAATGTAATGGCATTAAGATTATAGTCAGTCATTTCTATGTAACTTAGCTGAAAATATATAACTACTATTTATACCTTATGTCAATCAATCTTAAAATGTAGATTAACTAAGGAGAAATAGTAATGTGATAATACTTTTAAATAACACAGGAAACTGTAAGAAGTTAACAGATTCTGCATGGAAATAGTATAAATTTTGGCTTCCAAGTACTTGATAAAGATTTTATATTTCAATAGATTGTGTTTTTTATACAAGTAATTTGAATTGGACTTTTAAAATTATTTTGTAAAAAGGCTTATTGCAAATTTCTAAGAAACATTTTTTTAGGTGCTGGTTATTATCTAAGAATAGCAAAGGGAGATTTGTGTGAAATGGACCAAGTGACTCAAGTGGTGCAGAAACATGTAACAGATGCTTATCTTGAGGACAGTATGAACACTGAACTTCTCTATTCACTAGCAAGTAATCAGACTTCATCTTTTCCATCCTTGTTCCATGAACTGGAGAAATCAAAAGATAAGCTTGGTATAACAGCTATTGGTGTGTCTGTGACTACCATGGAAGATGTGTTTATGAAGTAAGTGTTATTAATATCCCAGTTTTTGAAGTAAGTGTTAGTAATATCCCAGTTTTTGAAGTAAGTGATAGTAATATCCCAGTGGTACAAAACTGTTATAGTTGAAAGTGTGTGACAATATTAACCTCTTCAATGATAAGCTTCCTTTGGAAATGAGCTCGAAAATAGTTGTTTTTTATTTCACCTTTTTGATAACCTATACTTATATATTAATGAAACAAAAGTTCTTTTAGGATCTGTTATTATACTTCTGTACGAAATATACTTGATAAATAAATGTTACATACAAGGATTTGTATGTGATATGTATTATTTCAATGAAACTACAGTAAAGAACAGGAGTGATTTTCTCCAATGTTTGATATATAATTCAGAATAAACATGACAGAGATCAGTACAAATAGCATTTACAATGCTCTTTAGCAAGCACTGATTGTAATTGAGGATAACATGTGAATAAATATGGGCAAATAATTAAAAATAAGGTGAGAAGTTGTTTGCCCAGATCTACTTGGGTAAATTATAGAAGATATTAATAAAAGAATAAATACAAAACAAACTGTTTGTCATGGATGAATATTTCTTACATGCAGATTTTTTCTATTATATTTTGTCTTCTGTGGACTTAAATCTCAGGAAATCCTGTACAAAAACATTGTGGTGAAAAGAATCGGTTTAAGCTAAAGTGTTCATAATATCTCTGTCAGGGTTTGTATATATGGGCTTGGATTCCTTACTGTAGGTGTCTGTGACTTGTTTGTACTAAATTTGAACAATAAATGGACAACACAGAATCCACTTGTTTTAAAATGATATATATATTCAAAACAAGTCAAACATATGTACAAAATTTTTTGTTTTATCTAAAACTCTAAATAATTCTATTTTCTTATCAAAAGTCTACACAGGCTACTTCAGTTACTTTAGAACCAAATTGACAAGATGAATTATTTTTCACTACTTGTTTTTTTACTATACAATCTGTGATCGATTCACTTACGTTGAGTCCGGCATGGCCAGGTGGTTAGGGTGCTTGACTCGCAGTCTGAGGGTCGTGGGTTCAAATCCCCATCCCACCAAACATGATTGCCCTTTCAGCCATGGATGCATTATAAAGTAACAGTCAATCCTATTATTTGTTGGTAAAAGAGTAGCCCAAGAGTTGGCAGTGGGTGGTGATGACTAGCTGCCTCCCTTCTACCCTTTCACTGCTAAATTAGGGACGGCTAGCACAGATAGACCTCGTGTAGCTTTGCACAAAATTCCAAACAACAAACACTTATGTTACCCCATTGGTTACTACAGTTGGATCCAGAATTTTAAATAATTGTCTCCTTTTCGTCAGAGTCGATACAAGCTTGTTCAGTTACTTTAGAACACCCTTTGACATGACAAATTTTTCTTTATCTCTGTTGTTACAATACCACTGGGAAACTTGCTTTATAAATCACCCATTATGGATAAACTGACAATCACTGTCTAACTTCACTTTTTCTGGCTGAACTCTCTGTAACTGCACAAAGAAAAACTTGGAAGCTTCGAGTAATATGACATCAGCAATATTACTAAACAATTAAACTGCATACATAATGCACAACTCGTACAGAGCTATGTAAGGAAACTCGTCATAACCATCTGTTACAACTCTGGTCGTTTGTTAATTTACTGTAAAAATTCTTCCCAAGGAACTTCAGCAATACAAGTCCTT
>NW_013665977.1:11771-14376 GCF_000517525.1 Limulus polyphemus | reverse complement strand
TCACGTAGACACTATGTGTGCTTGCCATTTTACACTTAGCTGTTGAGACTTTCACAATGGGGGTTGGTGGGCGTCCCTCAGCACCAACCACTACTGGTTCCCGAAGCTGATCTATTGGTAGTATTCTTCTTACACTGGCTCCTCATATGTCCTTGCTCTCAACAATTCCAACAACCTCTCTGGGTAGCAGTGTTTCCTGCTGTGGCATCTTCCCTGTGTTGAAGTTTCCGGCATTGAGCTCTCTTGTTCCCAGGTTTCTTACAGTGCCAGCAAAGTCCCTCAAACTTCTCTGAAAGCTGCCCTTTTCTGGCCTTGAATCCTGATGACTGTACCAACCTCAATACCTCTGTGCTGGACTTAACATAGGATTCAATTCAAGAGCTCTGGCCATTGCATCTTGTATAGTAGAGGGGTGTACTTGCTTCACTTGTATCTTCAGTTGTGGACTATCCAAGGCATCTACAAACTGATCCCTCAGCAACAACTTGAGGAGATCGGGTGGTGCAGTTGGGTAGGCCTTGTGTGCCATACTTTCCAAGTCCTGTGCCAGTTCTTGCAGGCTCTCCCTTTTAGCACGGACTCTAGTCCTAAACTTAGCCCTATAGACTTCGGACTGATTTTGAGTTCCATACCTGAGCTCTAGAGTAGCTACCAATGCTCTATAGTTGTGCCTGTCATTTGCTGACAACTGTCCAAATATTTCTAGTGGTTTTCCCTTTAAGATCGTTTCCAGGTACACTGCTTTCTGCTCCTTTGTCCACTCATTTATTTCTGCCAGGAGCTCAAATTGTGATCTATATGCATCCCACGGTGCCTTACCTTCGAATTCCTATGGCTTCCTTAGTATTAATCCCTCCCATTACTGACACTCATGTCTGGAAGGGGCTTCCCATTGATTAGGTCCATGGCTAATATATCATCCTTGTGTAAAAGACAGTAAATCATTCTTTAATGTACTTAATTCACTTTGATATTTACTAAAGTTTTCCATTTGTACTTCTTGTTCCAGTTGCCACTGCTGTAGTCTCTCTTCTTCTTTATGTTCTCGTTCTTCTTGTTTCTTTTCTTTTTTCTCCAACAGCTGATGTAATCTCTTTTGTTTATTTTGCTGTTCGAGCTGCTACTGTTGTCTCTATTCTTGTTTATTTTCTTTATCCTCCAACAACTGCTGTAATCTCTCTTCTTGTTTCTTTTCTCATTCTTCTTGTTTCTTTTCTTTTTCCTCCAACAACTGCTGTAATCTCTCTTCTTGTTTCTTTTCTTTTTCCTCCAACAACTGCTGTAATCTCTCTTCTTGTTTCTTTTGCTGTTCTTGTATTGCTGCCATCAAGTCTGCTAAGGTGTAGTTTGATTTGCCACTTCTCATTTCCATCTTCATTTTCTTTCTTTTTTTTTTCAGTCCCACTCTCTGACACCAATTTGTTACGTCTCTGGTCATTTGTTAATTTCCCATAAAAATTCTTCCAGAGGAACTTCAGCGATACAAGTCCTTTCTTAAATAAAACTAGTTTATTATTCCTCAATTCAACTTTGCAATACACAGAATTTCCACAGTCACTTTAACTTAAACACACACTGTAATTCTCAATGATTTACACACTTTACTTACAGCTTGACTCAATTATTCTGTTTTTAATTTATCTGCAGGCTTATATCCTAAAATAGAGGGTGTCTAGCAAACACTGGGATGTTCGTGAGGTTCCCCGATCCTTCTAGAATCTCATCACATGTTACCAGCGTCACGGTGACTTCTGCTGTTGTAACAGCAATCATCCAGTTAAAGCAATCATCCTTCAACACTCTTGTCATGAAACTAAACAATCATCAAACACTAAGTCAAAAAATAAACTAAAGAATAACTCTTATACTAAACAGTCTTGTTTACCCAACAATAAACCCCTCTTGAAGAAAAACAGTTACAATATTTTTTTACTATGTTCAAAGACTGTTCATAGTTCCTACATAAAGTCTACTCATACAGTCTGCACCAACTTACAAATCCTATCAAGTTACATAACCAAACTTGTCATAACTGTTGCTTTTAAAATGACTAACTTTTAACTCTCTTGTTATGAAAAATTAAACAATCACTAAATATTAACTCACAAAATAAAATAAATAATAATGCCTACTAAACAGTTGTATATTCAACAATCACAGCTGTATCTAAAGCTTTAAATAATTGTCTTTTAATAAAATAAATAATAACTTACATTAAACAGTCTTGTATATCGAACAAGCCTAGATATTAGTAATATCCCACATGTTGAACTATTCATAGTTATGTCTCAGTTGTTGAAGTAAATGTTAGTAATATCCTAGGCACCATTCTAGTAACCCACCTCTGAAACCAATTCAACAATTCAATGTCCTTTGTAGGATAAGAAGCCCAAGACTGAACACAACACTCCGAATGTGGCCTAATTAGTGATCTCTACAATGAAATTATAACCTCTTTAGACTTCTATTCAATATTTCTGTTGATACAACTTAAAATCCTATTTGCCTTACCACTAGCAACAGCACATTACTTGGATGGCTTAAGAGACACATCAACCACTACACCAAGATCCCTTTCTTTCATAACACTGTTAAGGTTATTCCC
>NW_013665977.1:0-11686 GCF_000517525.1 Limulus polyphemus | reverse complement strand
CATTTATTATAATTAAAACCCATCTGCCATTTATTTGCCCAACTCACTAAATGATCTAAATCCTTTTATGAAGCAGCAGCATCTTCTTAACAGTTAGCAACATCCAAGAATATTCCTTCTTCTATGTCATTGATGTAAATCAAAAAGAGCAAAGATACTAAAACTGAACCCTGAGGTACCCCACTTATGACATTAATCCAGTTTGGCTGAACTCCATTTATAACAACCGTCTGCTTTCTTTCATCCAGCCACTCTTCCATCCAATTAGTTAACTTATCCCCCACACCTAAAGAGATAATTTTTTACAAGCTTTTATGTGGCACCTTTGTCAAATGCTTAGTGAATATCCAGATATGCCAAATATACACCCTTACCCTCATCTATATAACATTCAAAGAATGTCAAAAGATTTGTGAGACAAGATTTTTCCTCAGTGAATAGGTCTGGCATAGCCAAGTGGTTAGAGCACTTGAATCGCAATCTGAGGGTCATGGATTCGAATCTCCGTCCCACCAAACAAGCTCGCCCTTTCAGTCATGGGGCCATTATAATGTAATAGTTAATTCCACTATTCTTTGGTAAAAGAGTAGCCCAAGAGTTGGTGGTGGGTGATGATGACTAGCTTCCTTCCCTCTAGTCTTACACTGCTAAATTAGGGATGGTTAGTGCATCTAGCTCTCGTGTAGCTTTGCACAAAATTCAAAACAAACTAAACCACTAAACTTTGTTAAACTTTGATGCTTTGCAAAGCATCTTTTAACAGATTTTCCAAATCTTTTCTCACAACTGATGTAAGACTAATAGGCCTATAATTACTGGAACAATTTTTATTACCTCCCTTGAAAAAAGGAATGACATTAGCTAACTTCCAATCCTTTGGCACCTGCCCACTATTCAAGGACTTACAAAAAATAGTAGCAAGTGGCTCACATATCCAATTGTTAATCTCTTTCAAACCCTTTGGGAAATATTATATGGCCCAATTTTTTCTTAACAAGCTCAGAATTAATGCAGCCATATTGTTCAACCTTGTTTGCATGTATCAACTGTTCAATGTGAAGAATTCTGCTAAAATCTTCATTAAGAAGAAGCAGAGTTTAATAATCCAGCCATCTCATAATCATCAGATACTAGCCTTCCTTTATCATCCCTCAAGGGTGCTCCCCAATTCCAACATTTTGTTTACTTTTAATGCACTTAAAAAAATCCTTATTGTTAAAAGTTTTACATTTTCAACAAAACTTTTATGGTACATCCTTTTTGATGTCATAATTTCCTGTTTGATCCAGTCTCTTGATCTTCTAAATTTCCTGTCATACCAGTCAATTTAATTTTTTTTAAATTTGTGATGCTTTTCTTTAATTTTATCTCTTATACCCTTTGTAATCCAACCTGGTTTTTTAATTGCAACCACCCTTTTTTTTTTATAAGGACTATGTTTATCTTGAATACTTAGAATTTTATCCTTAAAAATGTTCTACATTTGATCAGTGTCTCCAAATAACCCAGTTTCCCAATTCACAACAGATAATTCTTGTCTTATCCCTTCAAAATTGGCTTGTTTGAAATTTGTAACCAAAATATTGTTACATCTCTGTTCGTTTGTTAATTTTCCGTAAAAATTCTTTCCGAAGAAACTTTATCGATACATGTCCTTTCGTAAATAAAACTAGTTTATTCTTTCTCAATACAACTTTGCAATACACTTAATTCCCACAGTCAGTTAACTTAAACAAAGGCTATAATTCACAACGAACGATTCACGCGCTTGACTCAATTGTCCGTCTCTATCTCTGTTTGCAATTCAATTCCATTGTTGCCGTCACTTCTTGGCGGTCTTGTATACAAGAATACCGCACATCTAGTAAACACTCGAGGCTTTACGAACGGACATGAATTTTCTAGAAGCTCATGACGTGCTACCAGCATCACATGACTTCCACTGTCATAACAATATCATTATTTCTGATCTCCATATGCCAACATGTACAGCATTATTATTATATACCCAGAGGTCTTTTAATTTTATTTTGAGATCTACTCTAAGAAGAATGCTACTATCATACTTTATAGTTTTAAGTACTAGAAATATACATTTATTTTATTAGAATTATTAACAAAAATAATTGTTACAAATTTTTAGTTTACTTTGTAACAAATATTCAAATATTTATTATTTTCTGAAATTAGATTGAAATGTATTTATGACTGTGGATGTTGTATATATTTTAATTGTCTTTATTGGGGCAGTTTCTACTCTAATACACCTTAAATCTAACCTTATATCTTATACTATCTATTGAATACATATTCATCAAACATACATGCTTATTTTGATATAATATTTGAATGTTACTGTTATCGATGTGAATATGCCTTTCTTGTATATGTAATGCAATTTATTGATTTTCACTGCAACAGCCTGACTGTAGTACTGAAGAAAAAAAAAGTGAAACTTAAGTTAAAATTAAGCAACTGAAAGTGCTGTTGATCACGTATATGTCTGTTAAATTAATTATATATTTGAAAAATATTTCTTCATTTCAAGTTATTATATCATATGATGAAAGTTTTCATGTTAATATCATCTATTTTCTTTAAAAACATATTTACATGAAAATTTCCAGGATAGGGCAGATTGCAGAAGATGCAGTGAAAGAAAGTAGTACTTCTAGAGAGCCTACTAATGAATGGGAAGAATCACATACTGAGACCATTGCAGGTAGTGTATTCTTTTTTGTTTTAATTAAAACTAAATGTAAACCTAAAAGCATTATTTTAATGGGTATTAATGAGCATACTCTTCTTTTCTCAGTGAAGGTGTAATTAAATAGATCCTATTATTTTGTTAAATGAAAAAACTTATGCTTGAGATGTGTGTGTGTACCTTGTAAAATTTTTTTTGCAATTGTTAATATCTGGACAATTGTTATTATGCAGCAACATGAAAGATGTTGAAAAAATAATATGTATACAGTATAATTTAAGATGTATATAATAAAAGGCTTAAATTTAATATTATTTCACTAATGATTAAACATAATGATGTTGATAAAAATAGATATAGCTAAATCATGTGATGACAAATTGTTCATAACATAATGAATAGAAGAGTGGAATAATTTAAAGGATTAATCTACAGATAAGTGAAATTTTTTTTGTGACATGAATAAGTTTTTTGCTCTTTTCCAGTTATGCAAAGGTCAGACCTACCAAAGTTGACTGGATTGATGCTGTTTTTCCAACAACTGAAAGGATTATTAATCAAACGATTCCACTATACCAAACGTCACTGGGTTTTGGCATTGTTTCAACTTGTTTTACCTATTTTGATCATTTGTTTGATGATATGGCTAGATAAACTCTCCAGTGGAGGACTGTCTAATGACTCCCCACCTCTCAGATTGGACCTTAAAGGAAGCTTTGGTTATACAAAAGGTTTTTATGCGTACACTGGTAATATGGATCCAAAGTGGATCACTCTATACAAACAAACATTGGAACGTGCTGGTGTTGAGGTGAAAGAAAATGTCTCAGATCCAAACAAATATCTCCTGGAAATTGGAGAAGATGATTTCAGCAGTTTTGTCAAAAAACATATGGTTGGAGGTGTTTTTAAATCTTCAGACAACATTTTAAAATTAACTTCATGGTACAATGGAGAACCATATCATGTTGCAGCAATGTCTTTAAATTTGATGCATACCACGATGCTACGTTATGTAACAGAAGTTGATACAGCTTCCATAACAGTGGTAAATCATCCTTTAACAGGAAGCACCATTAAAACTTTAAAGAATGTGGCAGCTAGTTTTGTTAGCCGATTTCTTTACACAATTTTTCTACCAATTGCTTTCACTTTATTTTCTTCAGCTTTTATTTTGTTTCCAGTTGAGGAAAGAATTTCTAAGGCCAAATTAATTCAGCTGATGACTGGAGTTAAAGGAATTACATACTGGATGATGAACTTTGTCTGGGATTTCAGCATTCATTTTGTTTGTTCTGTACTTCTTCTTATTCCGTTTTTGGCTTATGACCCTAACAATATTTATTCTGGTCAACCTGAATCCATAGGTGAGTATGAAAACTGTAGCAAAGTATAAAATCATTTGTTTCATGTAAAATTTATTACCCATCTTGCAAGTTAAACTGCTGAAATTAAAACTTATGAAAATAACTAATTTTTAATAGGTAAATAAAGTCCTTATTGTAATAAAGATAATTAGCTAGTTTAGGTTTTGGAATTCATACTTATATTATGAACATTTAATTGAATATATTCAAGGATTATTTCTAAAATATGAGATATTGTAAAGTTATTCTTCTATCTTTGAACTCCATTCAGTATAAATAAATGCTTTGGTAAAAATTATATAATTTTCTTTGAAAGTTTTTCCATGACCATTTTATCAAATATCTTCACTGCTTTTATACATTTAAGGATTTTTATTCCACTAAGAAAAGTACATAAGTTTTCTAAAATGATTTTAAAAACTGACAGAATGTTTAAAACAAAAGATTAGTTAAAACTTGCAAGAAATTTCTGAAACTGGGGTAAATAATTTATATGAAAAATATTTCTAAATAAGGAAACTACATGTAGAACTACAGAAAAGTTTGTTTGTTTTTTAAATTAGATATTTTAAGGATGTAAACATGTATTTGTTTTTAATTAGAATGTGTATCTCTTGCTCTATGATTTTAAGTTTTTAGACCATTTTGGTTATTTTTTTCTTTGTAGGAGTTGTTTGTTTATGTGATCTTCAGAGAAAATGGATTAATTTTGTGTGGTCAATAAGGTCATTCAGTAATTCAGTGATCAATAAGGTCATTCAGTAATTCAACTCCATTAACCATTAGTCCAGTAGGGTTATTGCCATTTGTAAATGAGATATTTTCTTTTGAATTGGACACCATAATTTTACATAACACATTTAATTATTTCTGAGTTGTTTTTATCCACTGCATGTAAGATGGACCCATATCTTTATTGTTTAATAATAAGCTTAAATTGAAAAAAAGAAAATAGTTGATATTGAGGAAGCATTATTAAGTAATTGACAAAATAGCATAAGAATTTGGTATAAAACACTTACAAAGATAATACATTTACTTGTTATGCAATCAACATTAATTAATAAAACATATTAAAACTTTTACATGTTTATGTGGGTATTAAGTTAGTACCATTTTAACAAGAAGTCAAGTATAGATAAAATTTTCTTATAATTTTTAGGTGCTCTATTCTTGTTGATGCTACTCTATGGCTTTACTTCAATTCCACTGAGCTATATCTTCTCATTCTTACCCAAGTCGCCATCCACAGGTTTTGTTTTGCTTGCTATAATCAACATTATTGGAGGTAAGTAGGTGATATTTTGGGTGAAAATATTAGACAGTACACTAAATGTTAGCATGTTGTATTTTTATCTCCACAGAAAGAGTAAATTTCATGAGTATTACAATGGTTTATCCTCTTGTCTAATCAATCTTGCTGTTATTTTATTGTGCAAGAACATGGACAAGTTATAAGCTGTATTTTTGACATTTTTACTTCTTTTTCTAATTTTATAGTTATTATTTGTGGTACTATTATAATGTATTCTATCATTGGGCAGGTTCTTTTGGATTATATTGTAAAAAAAATGCCAACTCCAGTCCATGAAATGATAATGAATTTATCTATTGATTCAGTGAGGTCTAATTTCATGAACAAACTTACTTGATAAATGAAAAGACAAAATTAATTATTAATTCAAAACTTGAAATTGAAACTAGCAAGAAACCACACATAAATGAGCAGGATTCACATGAAGAACAAGGTAAATACACGTCTAAACTCTCCAATGCCAATCAAGAAAGTGAAGATTGTGCTGCAGTGGTAGAGTGAGCTAGTATAGGTGGTGCAATATGATTGGTGGAGGGTAGTCACATGTTGCTGCAATTATGCATAAAATAAAGGGATTTTTAAAAAAAACTTTATATTGGCAAGATTTTTATACATTTGTGCTAATGAAAGGCTAAATCAAGCATACAGCTACATGATCTCTACAAATGAGGTTCAGGGATTTTGTCTGTGAAAGGAAAAGTACAGTAATTTGTTACAGGTGGATAAAAAGAGAGAGAACATAGTACTGAAGTTTGAGTAAAATACAACTATATGTTGAAAATTAAAGAAAAGGAATAGTTAGTAAGGTAGTGTTAGTACAACTGCAAAACATACCTGTATTCAAATTTAAAGACAAATTTAAACAAACTTAACTTTGAAATGAATTGAAGATAAAATCAAATGTACAACATGATAAGCAGATGGAAATAGGTATAGCTAAAGAAGGACTGGATTTCATTGGCAGATTATTGGTCCTCATAAGCATGAAAACAAACTTCCATGGAGGTCAAAATCAATCTCTCTTGAAAGCATCAAAACTGCATCAACAAACACATTCTCTCTACCTGTAACTAACCAATCAGAAAAAAGGCACTGTTATGCATAAATGTCTACTGTTACATGGGATTGTGACATTGTATATCAGTTTACCTTGTGTATGGAAGACAACTTGGCCAGAAAGTTGACATAAAGGAACACTTCAGATTCAATTCCACACATGACCTGTAGTTTCAGAATTAGCACTTAGAAAACTTAAAACCATTTTGGATCTGAAATTACTGTATAGGAGAGTAAGGTATGTAGTATTTGCATACTGCATTTGTTATATACATATACAGGGGTTGGTTTGCTGTTATATTTAGTGTCCTCTCTCAGGTAGTAAACTATACAATCTTACTTACTTACAGAAACATGTCAACTAGGAAAAAGTTTTTTTAAGTTATTGTTATAGAGTACAAATTTGAAAGAGCTCTTTGGAAGCTAAAAACATGTATATCTTCTGTTTAGTATTTAATTCAATATTGTTCAAATTTATCATATTTTGGTTCTAAAGATTCAGGTGCACTAAGGCAAATGCTTAATTGGGTTATGTTAAGTCATACTTGTTAAATTAAAGATGACTATGGATGGCCTAGTGGTTAGTGTATTCAGACTGTGAATTCAAGGATTCATGCATTGCATCCTGTTGTTGCCAAAATTTGGTCTGCACTTTGAGTACTTGAGTGTTCAATAAGAGTGATGATCAAATCCTACTATTTGGTCAGGCAAGAGTAGCCAAAGAGTTGGTGGTAGGTACTGTTAACTAGCTGTCTTCCCTCTATTCTATTAGCTAAAATTTGGGGATGGCTATGTGCAGTTAGTCATTCAGTATCTTTTCACAAATATTCTAAACAAACAAACAATAATTTAAAGATGTAATGCAATTTGCATACATCAAATGTATTAATTAAAATATTCTGTACATTTTACAGTCTTAGGCCAATATACAAAATTATAGAACTGCATACAAATACATTCCATCATAATGTTTTCTTATTTTATGGATAGGGTATTGATGATAAATATTTCAAACTAAACACGTATCAGTGTAGATTGTAATTTTGTGTAACATATTCTCATTTAATTTTTACTTTTTACTACTGCAGTTTTTGAAGTTGAACTGTGTGATGTTTGATGCTTAAGCGATTTTTGTTTGTACCTGAGAAAACAAACTGTTGAACTGTATTATTTCTAAAAACATTTAACGCTAAGGTTTAGTTCAATGGGATAATTCTACATAAAGGAGTAAAATTTAATACTGGTTTCATCATTGTTTGTTTCAATGGGGTTTTGACATTAACCTTACATGCAGTTTTGCTTGTCATATTAGTCAACCTAAAAGATCAAACAGCATTTAGATTATTAATACACCCAGACCTCTACACTGCTTTGAAATGAAGTAACTTGAAGTATTTTTTTTTAATTTACATTTTAGATACCACAGACATAAGAGGGTTGAAATTTCCCATGGGAAACTCTGCATTAGTTGTAGAAGGGAGCAACATTTTGAACGTTTTTTGCTGCAACCTCAAAAACTAAGACAGGAGTTTTAACTTACAATACTGTTGGTGGAAGTATGTGACACATTAGTTGGATAAAAACAACTAGCAAGAAGCTGCAATTTTTATATTCATGCTTTAATTTTAGTGATTTTTTTTTTCTGAAGGATTATTATGGTAAGAGATTTTTTATTTTTTTCAGGAATGGTACTGTCTCTAATATGTTTGATAATAGAATCTGTCAGACCTGATCTAGAAGATACAGTTAATATACTGTGTTGGATATTTCGCTTTATTCCAAACTTTGCTCTGACATGGGGATTTGGAAACATCAACAGAATCAGCCAAGTAAACAACTTGTGTGATAAAATTACAAAGGAAAACATGAATGATATATGCCCTGTTCTTATTACACTTGGCAATGATCTCACAGTGAAGTGTTGTGAATGTAAGTTTGAACTTGTTTAAGTTATTCATGTGGCCTCTTTAAATAATTTTTGGAAGTTTCATGCTATTATACATGTATGTGTGAAAAGTTTTTTAAAATTTAGTATTTTATATTTTATTAGGAATTTCATATAATAAATTTGCATTTGATACAACAACAAAACAAGACATAAAATGATTGGAATATAAAACTTTTTCACTTGCTATTGCCACATTTATGAAAATTGGTAAAGTCATGGCTATAATTGATATTAGAGTGTATAAAATTTAAATTTGATCACTACTGTATGTCATTTATCACAATACATAAAAAATTACGGTAAATGGAAAGGATTTAGTAAAAAATAAAATTACTGTAATTCTTTTTCATATTCCCTGGCATACAGTTATATGCTTTCATATAGCTACTTTGTGTCTTTCCTAATAAGAATAAGAAGCTTACATTAATTTATTAGAACTTTTATCAGTACTAGAAAGCAATATTAAATTAACCTTTATTGTTTCTCAACTAAAACTTTTAAGAAAATTTGAACTTTACAAATTGATATAAAATACAGAAGTATTCTTCACATTGCATTAGTTGTAAATTCTACTTTCTGCCTGCTTCACTCATGAATTCATGACTTGAGATTTTTAATATTGCAAGGGCTCTTTTAAACACAAAGCTCAAATCCAGATAAATTTTAGTTTCCACTTTTAAGGTTAACTTTTAATTTAAAACATACATGTGGATTTACCATTACTACATCACTGCATATTTCAGTGAATTTGCTTAAAAGTGCAACCTCATTATGTACATTTTCGTTGAGCTAAACCATTCCACAACCCCTTAATAATATGTTACGTTCATTATTCCTTTTATTTTTAACCCATTACTTACCAATTCATTCCATTTTTTTAAGAAAATTATTTATCTCAACTGCATTTAGTATTTTCCAGAATTTGAATTTAGAAAAATCTAAGAATTTTGTAGGTAAGAAATACATACTATGGGAGAATAATAGCATTTACATATTACATATCACACTCATGTATTTAACATAACATAATGCTTAGGAATAAGAGGGGACGTATTGGTCCATCTAGGCTGTCCCATCCTCTAAACTAAACTAAGACTATTAAATATAAAATATAAATAAAAACCCTCAAATCCAGCCCATATCATTCATAAACTTATCAAGCTTTCTCTTAAACGCACTTAAATTTACTGCATCCATGACATCTGAAGACAACCCATTCCAAACATCAACTGCCCTGTTAGAAAAATAAAACTGTCTTTGCTGAAAATTACTCTTACCTTGTCAAAATTTATATTTGTGTCCTACCATCGCACCATTAAGTATGAAAAAAGATGATGCGTCAACACTGTCAATTTCCTTAACAATCTTACACATCTTAATCAGATTCCCTCTAACTCTTCTTTTTTCAAGAAAAAAAATTCAGAGATATTAACCTCTCCTAGTATGACAACCCCTCCATCCCAGGCACCATTCTAGTAGCTCTTCTCTGAATCCTTTTCAACAATCCTTAGATAAAGAGCCCAAGACTGAACACAATACTTCAAATGTGGCCTAATTAGTGATCTCTACAATGAAATTATAACCTCTTTAGACTTCTATTCAATATTTCTGTTGATACAACTTAAAATCCTATTTGCCTTACCACTACCAACAGCACACTGCTTGGATGGCTTAAGAAACTGATCAACCACTACATCAAGATTCCTTTCTTTCATAACGCTGTTAAGGCAATTCCCATCCTAATTATTCTTATAATTTAAATTATGATAACCCACATGCATTATCTTGCATTTATTATAATTAAAACCCACCTGCCATTTATTTGCCCAACTCACTCAATAATCTAAATCCTTTTGTAAATCAGCAACATCCTCTTCACAGTTAGCAACACCCAAGACCTTAATATCATCAGCAAATTTAAGTAATTTATTGACCATTCCATCATCTATGTCGTTGATGTAAATCAAAAAGAGCAAAAGTCCTAAGACTAAACCCTGAGGTGCCCCACTTGTGACATTAAATCAATTTGACTGAACTCCATTTGTAACAGTCTTTGGCTTTCTTCCATCCAGTCACCCTTCCATCCCATTAGCTAACTTATCTCCCACACCTACAGTGAAAATTATTGTACAAGTCTTTTATGTGGCATTTTGTCAAATGCTTTCTGAAAATCCAAATACACCAAATCTACACCTTTACCCTCATATACATAGGCAGGAACATTTTCAAAGAATGTCAAAAGATTTGTAAGATTTTCCCTTAGTGAAAATATGTTGACTATTTAATAAATTCTAAACAATGTTAAATGACTTTGCAAAGCATCTTTTATTAGACTTTCCAGAACTTTTCCCACAACTAATGTAAGACTAATAGGCCTATAATTACTGGAATAATTTTTTATCACCTCCCTCTAAAAGAGTAGTAACATTAGCCAAATTCCAATCCTCTGACTCCTGCCTATTATTCAAGGACTTACAAAAAATAGGAGCATGTGAATATTAAAAACAGATATACATCTAGCAGTCAGGAAAAACCCTGAAAAACCAAAGTATCAGAGCTAGGTGTTGAGGAGAACTCTTAAGTATTAGAATTGAATATGTTTTATTCAATCCAAATATTATAAGATGTGAAGACAAATACATTTCTTAATATTGTTATGACAGTGGAAGTCATGTGATGCTGCTGGTGTGTTTGGCGCTGGTAGCATGCGTGAAATTTCTCAAATGATCATGAAGGCCTGAGTTCATTTGAGATGCCCTCTTTTTAGTATATAAACCTGGCGAGAAAAACCAGAGGAAAAAGAGATAGATAATTGAGTCAAGCAAACAGTAGGCACCGTAAGTAAAGTGTGTGAATCACTGTGATTTATAGCATGTGTTATAAAAGTTGTTAAGTTTAAATTGACTGTGGGAATTCTGTGTATTACTAAAAGTTGTATTGAGAAAGAATAAACTGGTTTAATCAAGAAAGGACTTGTATCACTGATGTTCCTCGGAAATCATTTCTACCTGAAATTGACACCAATTTGTTACGTATCTGCTTGTTTGTTAGAGAGTGGGACGAAAAAAAGAAAAGAAAGGAAGATGGAAGCGAGAAGTGGCAAATCAAACTACAGCTTAGCAGATTTGATAGCAGAAATACAAGAACAGCAAAAGAAACAAGAAGAGAGATTACAGCAGTTGTTGGAGGAAAAAGAAAAGAAACAAGAAGAGAGATTACAGCAGTTGTTGAGGAAAAAGAAAAGAAACAAGAAGAGAGATTACAGCAGTTGTTGGAGGAGAGAGAAAAGAAAC
>NW_013665976.1:646064-659168 GCF_000517525.1 Limulus polyphemus | reverse complement strand
GCAAAGCACAGATAGCCCATTGTGTAGCTTTGTGCTTAATTCCAAACAAACAAATAAATGTACTCGATCACAACGGTAATTTGTTTAAATTTATCGGGTTTCGATAGCCATATTGGTCAGCTTATCAAACAACCAAACCAAACTTTACGGCACTTAAGAGTTAATAAATTTTAACTCTTTTTTTTTTAAGTTGTCCTGTTCTGTAATTCTGATCAATCTTTATACAAACACTGTACGTACAAATCATATTGAAGCAAAAGTTTTAAAACTATTTTTTAAGGTCATTGATAATTTTAAAATATCTAAAACAGACAATTTTTTACATAAATAATTAGTCGTTTTGGGCTAGATGTCATATAAATACTAAAAAGATCGCAGGAGCTTTTGAAGAGTAGCTTGGATTATTAGTAAATAACACAGGCCTACGGTGGTTTTATTGTCTTTATATTTTTACATGTTCTACGATAATTTCTGTAAGCTGAATCCGAAAATGATATCCATTTTTCTAAATCACGTTCAGATTTTTCAGAAAACGTAATGACGCAATAGATAAAAAAAATACCACAATACGTAGTTTTGAGACTAAAAGACGTAGATTTCACACACACATACACAAAAATCAGGATGATGAGGATGCATATTCGTTTGACATCAATGTTCTTCAAAGTTCTTCAGTTTGTTTGTATTTTTGATAAAAAATGTTCATTGTGGTAAACGGTATAATAATTTGATCTAAGTAAGAGTTGTTTTTTTTTCATCCATATTTGGAAAAAAATCCTTTCATGATAGAAAAAAAAGAATATTATTTTCGAAATCTGCATAGCTGAATTATGGAAAATCCGGTATTAAAATTAAAACAATTTTTATGAATTTTAAATTCGCAGGCCTATGTAATTTGTGAGGCTCGTAGTTTAATTTTGAACACCAGCTCCCTATAAATGTAACTACAAAAAGATCCACCTACAAATTATTATAAGGTGTATTGTGTAAAACATGAGCTCAAATGTCACAAAAAGAATAATTCGTGTTTGTATGTTTTTTGTTGTTTTTTGGTATGAAAAAAATAGTTTACGGCTTGTCATCTATTGAGCTAATAATTAAACACTGTAAGACTTATTTGTTTCGGATATTCATGCAAAGCTACACATAGACTAGTTGCGTAAGCCGTACCTAATATTGAACTGATAGACTAAAAGGAAAGCAGTTATTCTGCAGCACTCACCGCTGAATCTTGGGCTACTATAATCGAATAGTGAGATTTGGTTTTCACTCTTATAACACACCCACAGTCCCAAAATTGGAGCACGATTTTACGACAACGGAACGTGAAGCTTGAACTCTCAGATTCACAGTCCCAGCACGCTAACAACTAGGCCACGCCCGGCCCAGCTTGTAAGAAATCGAATTATCATAATTATTGGTGATGAAATTCCAAGAATTTAAAATTATCTTGCGTGTGGTTCATTTTAAACCTAGTAGATAATGAAGATTTACCTCTTAATTTCTTGTTACTTTATAGAATGAATTAATCAAACCAGCTTACACCATCTTATGTATACAAATAAAAGGGTGTGTCTGTGGTATATGTGTATGTGACCGCCATAACTCCAAGAGGAAAGAACCTAGAAACCTGGAATTTTGCAACATACTAAGTGGACGCTGAGGGTGTGCACCTGGGTATTATTACTTATCGAAGTGTGTGCGCGCGCTTGCGCGTACACATCGTTTTATGAACCAAGCTAGCGAAAACCACATAGAAAAGAAATGTGGACGGCATAGCTCCAAGAGGAAAGGGCCCGGCATGGCCAGGTGGATAAGGCACTCGACTCGCAATCTGAGGGTCGCGAGTTCGAATCCCCGTCCCACCAAACATGCTCGCTTCTTTCAGCCGTGGGGGCGTTATAATGTGACGGTCAATCCCACTATTCGTTGGTAAAAGAGTAGCCCAAGAGTTGGCGGTGGGTGGTGATGACTAGCTGCCTTCCCTCTAGTCGTACACTGCTAAATTAGGGATGGCTATCGCAGATAGCCCTCGTGTAGTTCAAAATTAAGGACGGCGACAGGTAGTCTTAATAGGTTTGCCATAAATACAAAATATACAAATGTAAAATTTAAAAATTTTAAGCAACAATCCTATGAAAATACTGTAAAGAAACACCAAAAGACGTTTTTGGCAGTTTGGTAGTCAAATCATTGTTTTGGATTCTTTGTTGTGCCCTGAGTTACCTTCTGAAAACTGGAACAATTATTAATCAATTATAATTAATTTTGAATAACTAGCTGAATAGGGAAAATGTGATCATTATTAAAAACACCACCTGCAACAACTAGATGTATATACACTACTCTGTAAAATTTGCAAAAACACAACGTTGCCTTGCGACACGTCCCACTAAAGCAAGATATTGAATGAAGTTCGGTGATTATGAATACAGAAAAAATACCAGCTAGGTAGATTAATAGCGTTGAAATGTGTACAGGGTGACGACTGCGTAAAAAATGATTATTCTGAGAATGTTGAAAATAAAAGCTTGATATAGTCGCTAATCTTAGTCATGTAAATACTATCACTGTTCATGAGACCACTCGACTGCATAGAAGACGTATAGTAAAATATCAAAGAACCTTTAAAGAACGTGGTGTCAGAACGTGACAAACGTTTGCCTGTTACAATTGGGGAAAATTTCAGAAGTCATAATTGCAAGAAATTAATATTGACTTTACTGTACCCATTGTGGAGCCCGCCAGTAGCACAGTGGTATGTCTGGGGACTTACAACGCTAGAATCCGGGTTTCGATACCCGTGGTGAGCAGAGCACAGATAGCCCATTGTATAGATTTGTGCTTAATTACAAATAAACAAACAAACCCATTGTGGTAATTTGTTTAAAGGCGCCATCTGTGCAGTAAAGTTTGGGGTGTGAGTACGTTAGAAAAGCTGACATAACATATAACACATTCTATCGCACTTGATGTAAAATCCGACAAGTTTGATGCGTGTGTTTTAAAGTGATTATACATGCTTCACCTAGCTTCAAAGTGATCATCAAGTATACGAAACTGGGGGTAGATAAGTGAGCAAACGTGAACCATTATTATATTGTTCGAACTATGGAATATAGCAGTAAAAGTGTTATGATGCACACTTAAACTAACTCGTTTCTTACCAAGTCGTGCACTTCCCCCTAATGAGGGTCCGTCATGGCCAGGTGGTTAGGGCGCTTGACTTGCAATCTGAGGGTCGCGGGTTCGAATCCCCGTCCCACCAAACATGCTCGCCCTTTCAGCTATGGGGGCATTATATAGTGACGGTCAATTGGCAGTGGATGGTGATGACTAGCTGTCTTCCCTCTAGTCTTTCACTGCTAAATTAGGGACGGCTAGCGCAAATAGCCCTCGTGTAGCTTTGCGCGAAATTCAAAACAATAACAACAAAAAACTAACAAAATCCCCTATTAAGGAGTCTATGATGCTAAAAAGTAAGATTTTCGATTCCCGTAGTTGGCTGACCACAGATGTTTTTGCGCTTAACAATAGCCAAAATAAAAATTAGGTCGTACTGAAGAGTTTTGGTCAGCAAATTAATGCTTCCTGACGTAAAAACCTCACCAGCTATGCTTGATTGGATGTTTGTTGTCAAGTGAAAATTACGTATTGGGACATCTGCGCTGCGTCCACTGTAGAGAATCGAACCCATGATTTTAGCGTTATAAGTTTATCTCTAAGCCATTGGGCGACGTCATGCCTGATATAAAAGTAAGATATCAATGTCTTGGAATGATTCACTCCTAGATCTTCACTACATAAAACATTTTTGGAAAAGCTATAAGGGTAAAGTTGAAAGATAAGACCACAACCTTCCAGTCGTCATCGAATGGATGAGCCTTTAAAATGCTGGAATCTAGTTCAAAGCATGTCTTTTAGAATGGCAAGTTATTCAAGCCACAGACCTTACTTTACATAATATTATAGAATCGTGAACACTTTTTGACAGGAAGTGTCTATATTAATCTTATTGAATCAATATTTTTCATAGGGATATACTATTGTCAATACAATCCTCACTTAGTTAAGATGTTAACATGTAAACACTTGAGTGACGTGCGCACGTGTCCGAAGCAGAAGTAGACTATTCCACCTTGTGCAATGTGCTGTGAAAACCGAAAACTTGCCAATAACTAGGCTATTCCACTATGTGCAATGTGCATGTGAAAACCGAAAACTCACCAATAAGTAGGCTATTCCACTACGTGCAATGTGCATGTGAAAACCGAAAACTCGCCAATAAGTAGGCTATTCCACTACGTGCAATGTGCATGTGAAAACCGAAAACTCGCCAATTAGTAGGCTATTCCATCTTATGCAATGTGCGTGTGAAAACCGAAAACTCGCCAATAAGTAGGCTATTCCATCTTATGCAATGTGCGTGTGAAAACCGAAAACTCGCCAATAAGTAGGCTATTCCATCTTATGCAATGTGCATGTGAAACCTGCAGACTCATAAAGAAGCAAGTTATTAGAACTTGTGAAATGGACATACAAGCACAGCTTGTGGAAATGAGACAATCCGTCAGTACAAACTGCTGTGATGTGTTTACACTATACAGCATATTTATTTTAATATACCGTAAAAGGTAGAAATAAAACTTGAGTCTCATCACATAGACATTTATTATTTTTTCAGTAGGCTTTGTTTAGAAAAATTCTTGGTACAGCTTTTAACGCTTGTAAAGTGAAATTTAAAACCTTTATGCGTGAGTGAGTGTGTGTGTGTGTATACATTCGTGCTTTGGTTAGCCTAGGTAGCAGTAGTACAAGTATATAACGGTTTGGATATTCAATAATTTAGTGCTTTTGATTTTATTTTTAATTCTTGGATTAGTTTAAACATTTTTCGTCTTGTCTTGAAAATCCTGTCTTTTTTTTTTGCCATTTCTGTAACGTTGTTTTATTTCACTGGAAATTTTTACATTTCAAACAATCTCTTTAATCTACTAAATATGATATTTTAAAGAAACGGTTATTTTTTATTAAACTTCAGAGAACTAGGAAATGGTGAGGTTATTTTGATGCAATTATTGCTTAAGCAGAATCATTTGCATCAATCACCATTCTTTAAATAACAAGAGATATAATACAGTATGAGTGTTAAGACAATCGGTTCGATTCAGTTCTTTAAATAAACATCAAAATATACTTTTTTTATTTATGACTATTAATGAATGCGTCCATGTATGAGCGTGTAACACTATAAATGGACGCACACACAGATAGATGACCTGAAAAGTAATAACTAATATTGAGCTCAATCATTTGCATTAGTTTTCGTTTTTTCGCAGGAAAATTTGAAAGGAAATTCTCACTTTAAGTTTTGTATCTTAAACTTGGACGTTGCTCTCTGAGATAGCTCCTCTTTTGATATCCCTATCCCCACACTGGACGTTGCCCTCTGAGATAGCTCCTCTTTTGATATCCCTATCCCCACACTGTACGTTGCCCTCTGAGATAGCTCATCTTTTGATATCCCTATCCCCACACTGTACGTTGCCCTCTGGGATAGCTCATCTTCTTATATCCCTGTCCCCACACTAGACGTTGCCTTCTGGAATAGCTCATCTTTTGATATCCCTACACTGGACGTTGCCCTCTGGGATAGCTCATCTTCTTATATCCCTGTCCCTACACTAGACGTTGCCGTCTGGGGTAGCTCCTCTTTTGATATCCCTATCCCCACACTGGACGTTGCCCTCTGGGATAGCTCATCTTTTATACCCTATCCCCACACTGGACGTTGCCCTCTGGGATAGCTCATCTTTTTATATCCCTATCCTCACACTGAACGTTGCCCTATGGGATAGCTTATCTTTTGATAATCCCCCACTCTGTACATATGTTTATTATTGTAGTAATGCTGAAATAAACTCGTCTATTGTGTTGTGCGCAGTTTCTTATTGTCTGCCCAGCGTGTCTTTCAAATCGAGATTCTTTGTGCACTACAAAAATGGAACTTGGCATCTTTGTGGGAACAAATTAGACATTGTTCTACATCCTTCATATATTCACGCACTCACACAATCTAAAACAACAATCTGATTGGATACAATATGCTGCAGGTGGTTGCTATTGCACCATCCAATAAAAACCATAAATGTAAAATTTACGACCCGTTTTAAAGCATGTATGTCTGTGAGAAGGAGAGGGGGTGGGTGTTATACATGGCTATTTCTCTCCAGTTGGTTGCATCTTTAAGATTATTTTACGTGGGAAGATCTTTTCGGGTAATTGTAAAGCTGATTATTGAGATATCTTGTTTCATATATCGTAGATAATCCTACGATTGAAATAATCAGACTTCTATTTATTCCTAAAAGCTAGTGTTTTGATAGAAAAACCACATTTTCTCGCTTACTTCGTGTACAGGCAAAAAATGATAACGAAAGACAAGGTTTGGATGGGCAGTTTGCATCACGAGTGTAGTAACTAACGTCACGTATAATTACATTTGAAGGGTATGTACAAGTTCATTGTCCCGGTGAGGGATGTATTATTTACCACCTGAACAGCTAGTCGGTTACACCTTTTAGTACGTTCTTTTTTTTTATATATAATACACTCATTAACCCAACTTCTTCATAGACTGTAAAAGAAAAACATGTTGCTTCGTTCTTTGAGTGCAGTACTACCGTTGTCTACCATTTAGACCAGGGGTTCCCGGCCAGGGGTGCTAAATGAGGGTCCATGGCTTGCGCCGAAGAGGCCTATACAAGGTTTGTTTTCCTACAAATGTTGCCAAGAGGAAATGTCTGATGCACATTTTTCTGTTGGAGGGATGCGAGGATCACAAAAGGTTGGGAACCACTGATTTAGGTAGAATCTGTTGGATTTAAAATTCAAGTTCACGATGTTCCTCCTCCAAATAGATTTACTTAGAATATGCGAAATTATGTAAGTTAGATGCGTTCATGTATTTTTTTTTTGGTCCAGAAGATCCTTGTTTAAAGCAAAACAATAATATCTAAGTAAATTAATTAGAAGCAAGCATATATATATATATCACGAACATAAAGATTAATAGTATTTAGAAATATATTATCCAAGTAGGCTTAGCAAATTGTGATAAGAAATAAATCAAAAACAAAATGTTGTTAGAACAAAGTGTTCACCGTTTACCAAGTAGGCTTAGCAAATTATGACGAGAAGTAAATTAAAAATAACGTGTTGTTTGAAAAAAAAAAGTTGATCGCTTACCAAGTAGGCCTAGCAGACTCTAAAGAGAAGTACATTTAGTTTCCTTTAAAGATTACTGTCCCGAAAGTGCTTCGTGAAATAATTTAGCGATCTTAGTTTAAAAAAAAAACAACTACATTTCATTATTGTTGCTCAAAGGTACTTAAATGCACACAAAAAAGCGTCTTTGTTTTAAACGGTCAACAACATATTGTTTAAGGAAACATAACTTTTTCGATCTGCCTATTTAGTTAACTCTAGTTACTCATCGCTTGAGGAAGTAAACATGTGTAACTCTAGATTTTTTGGAACTTCATTTTTAATACAGTAAACTTCTGGAGCATGTCAGATCGAAATTGCGGTGTTAGACATCTATCGGGTGTCAGTAAAAAAACTCATTGAAGGCAAATTACACACTATACTACCTCATAACACGAGACCACCAACTCCATTCAGGTTAGTACTGATACAAAAATATTGTTGAGAAGTACAATATTGTTTGTTCCAGAAACCTCCCAATACGCGTTAAATAGCTCTAAATAAACTGGTGGTTCCTGCATGTCAGTTAATGTTAGTTTAATTAATGGATAAATTGAGTCGATTTGCATCTACTCGGAGGTATTTCGGTGAATTAATTTAAAGAAATACCTGTCTCTATGTGCTGGAATGCAGACAAAGATAAATCCGTGAGATGTTCAAGGTTAGGAGATAAAACTCGTAATAAATATTTACAATAGATAAGCACCGCTCTTTAACTATTAATTAAAGAAACAAGATAGTGAACTCTGCATTGTCGGGTGCATTTAGGAGTACATTTTGGATCAAAGTTAGCTTGGGTGTGTAAAAGATTACAAATCTCACAGGAATATATATATTTATTTATAAGAACTAGTAAACTTCTGTGAGTTGATAAAACCATAGATATATGAAATGAATTGTGCCTTTTTATGACTGTGTTCACCTTGTCTTCAAAAACTCGTTTGCGTAAGCTCGAAAATTCACAATAGGCTATCTGAATATTGTGCCTATGAAGGGGTAAAACCCCGAAATTTAGCGTTTCAAACATAAGCCGTCAATTTACCGCTAAGTCACCGGGGGAGAGGGGGAGGAGGAGGAGAACGCGTCTTTTGAAACCTCAAGAATAAGGTTAGTTAATTTTTTTAAGTATGAATCTAATGCATTATGTTATTGGCACTGATATAGCTGTGCTACCACGCACATACTATAAAATCAACATACTATATTCCAACTATCGCATCCAATAAATCGTCTTCTCTTTAATCTTTTTTTTTTATTTCGAATAATAAAGTTCTATTTGGATAATTTCATAATCAATCTATTCTGACCAAAGTTCCCTCTGACTGCTTTTGATTGCGATGTTCGTATTTACTCCGTAATTAGTTTGTTCAAAATTGAAGTTTTGTAATGAGAATGAAACTTACTTGCGTGTAACTACAAAATTACATTAACAGTATAGATGATATATCAACAGCAAAGTAACAAAGTACGATCAGAATATGAGGAACAGACAATATTAATTTCACTCTTCTCTTTTCGTAAGTATCGAATATATTCGGGGGTGAATTTTCTCCTTGTGGTTGTGTAAAATTCACTATTGGCTAATCCGTTGTAAGAGACTTGTCATGTCACAAGATAAGACAGAAATGTACTTAAAATATCAACTTTCTTGCTTCCTCGGCGTACTCATGGTGTTATTTAATATCTATTTTTCATATTCTCTCTACTTTCTTTCCCCGTTCTTCCCACACTCTATTCGCCTACATTCTTTGCTCTTATCCTCTGTTATTTATTTCTTTTTCCCTCTTTACCTGGCCCCGGCATGGCCAGGTGGTTAGGGCGCTCGACTCGCGGGTTCGAATCCCCGTCCCACCAAACATGTTCGACCTTTCAGCCGTGGGGGCGTTATAATGTGACGGTCAATCCCACTATTCGTTGGCGGTGGGCGGTGATGACTAACTGCCTTCCCTCTAGTCTTACACTGCTAAATTAGGGACGGCTAGCGCAGATAGCCCTTATATAGCTTTGCGCGAAATTCATAATAAACCAAACCAAACCCTCTTTGCCTTGTTCCTTCATCTTTTCCATACCCTCTATACCTACTTTAATTGTTCTTTCCACACCCACTATACTTATTTTCCTTATTCATTCCACACCTTCTCTACCTTGTTTTCTTGTTAATTTCAACCCTCTCTATATATCACTTCTCATTATTTTCACACCATCTCTACGTTGTTTGTCTACTCTCTCTCGTTACTTCTTTTCACTTTGTACGTTTCTTGTTAAGTAAGTCACAGGGACAATTACATAAAAAATAAACCTGTAAGACAAATATTATGTATATATATATAGAAAACCAGTCAAATAAAAGAGAACTTTTCACATTGAGCCTAAGCACTAAAAGTTCTTTCATAACCTACCCGTGTAGGTGCTTTTTAAAAAGCTGGCACTCTCAGTGCAGCAAACGGAATCTCGTCACCTCACACGATAATAAATCAACATTGTTTGTTTTCAGTGTAATATTGGTATTTTTGACCTGAACGCAATTTATGTATACATGGGCTAAGCGACTGGAACAAATACCTCTACGATTCAGGTATAGCCGCCTAATTTTGTGCTGTTGACCAAAGGGAAGGCAGCCAGTTATAAGCATCCGCTGCCAAAGGGCTTTGAATAATTACGTAAATTACTGTCACCCTTATAAAGCAACACAGGTGAAAGTGCGGAGCGTGTTCAGCATCATTGCAACGCGAACTTTGAGCCTTTCGATCCGTAGCCCCGAACGCTAACCACATGGCCACGTCCAGCCTCACTATAATATTAATATCTTAAGATTGTGTATGTTTCTACTATGTGATTTGTTTTGAAAAATACAAACCTTCATAAAGAAATATTTATTAACAAGTTAAGAAATGATCATTTCAATAACAATTAAAAGATGTACATTTCACTCAATTACTATGTGAGTATATTTCAATGTATTGAATATATATATATATAAACAAAACTTAACAACTAAATAAATGTAAATAACAAAAAGTGGAACATTTGGGTACTCTTGCTAAATACCGATGTAGTTATATATATGCCCGAAGTGATTCAGCGGTAAGTCTGAAGGCTTATAACGCTAAAAACCGAGTTTTGATACTCGTGATGGGCACAGCACAGATAGCCATTGTGCAGCCTTGCGCTTAACAACAAACAAACAAAGAGAAAGCAACAGTTATATGTGTGTATATATTAAGAACAAAACAGTAAAACCACGAAATTTGAATCTGTAAAGGGATGTTCTTATGAATGTCATTTGATCTTTCTTTTGCATTTTAGAAAGAGAGAGAGAGAGAGAGAAAACAAAAACAAAACGGTGGTTACGTCATCATCTTGCTACATGTTAAAGTAATTAGACATCATTTGGAGCTCCAGCTTCAAGGAGATCAATCCTATGATCCAGATATGTTGATAATTACACGACATTAGTCTTCTTTGTCTGGAGGTAACGGTCATTAGACCCACGCTATTCTGAGCTCGACAAGAACCAAAAACTCATTATCCGCTAAATAACTGCGTGCACTATTATTGTGTCGTGTAGAGCTTTTGCCATTTAACAATTGGAAAGCCCTTTTCATAGAGCCATTTTTTTGTGTGTTTTTCTGCTCAATGACCCTGTTACGGTCAACTGAGATTATTCAGTTTGCATGGGCTTTCGCGTTGCTGCATGGTCTGGAGACTCGCACGCGCTCTTGGGACACCCATCGAAGCGAAGTTGAAAATCGGTTCGTATAGCACTTTGTTTGCGGTTTTGTTTGTTTCACTGCAGTTGTTATGCGCTAGTAAGGGAATAGCTAGTAGAACACGTAAGATAAAAATAAAAAATAGGCTGAGAACTAAGAGGACAAAATACAAATACGTAGAACAAAAATAAATCTGTACAGGACACAATTCCTTCTTCGAGGTTATGGGAACTGAAATTGCTTCCAAGTGAAACGCACCAGCTAATGACATAAAAGTTGTGCTTCAAACAAAGCACGGTTAGTGTACGGAGGGTCACGAAAAACGAATAGATGTTTTTAAATGAATTGTTTTCTCTGGTAACTTTTTTCGTGGACTACACCTTGAGGCCCGGCATGGCCAAGTGGTTAGGGCGTTTGACTCTCAATCTACTGGTCGTGGGTTCGAATCCCCGTCCCACCAAACATGCTCGCCCTATAAGCCGTGGGGGCGGTATAATGTGACGGTCAATCCCATTATTCGTTGGTAAAAGAGTAGCACAAGAGTTGGCGGTGGGCGATGATGACTATATTCCTTCCATCTAGTCTTTCAGTGCTAAATTAGCATAGATAGCCCTCGTGTAGCTTTGAGCAAAATTCAAAAGAAACCAAAGAAACAAAACTACACCTTGATGTCACAGGTGATTTTGAAATAGTATTATGATGTAGTATAAAGATGTTTTTCGACAAAATCTGGATAACTGAAACAGAAACAACGAAATCTGGATATTGTACTAAAGCAGAAACGTGATCCCCAACTCGTTAATATCATCATCACAAATCAGTGGTATAGTTTTTATTTAAAAATAATTATCAGTACATATACTTTATCCCAAATATCTCATTCCTATGTAATTCCACATAACGCCTACATCTCTTGTAATCCAGTTGTTAATCCAAAGTTTGTTTGTTTTTCAACTTTTCCAAGCTGGATCCAATGTAATCTTCATCTATAAATATGTATAAACATACAGAAGCACATAATGACATGTGAAAACTCAGTTTATCTTACTGAAGAGCTCGATCAAGTAAAACGAAATAACCGAGACAGCTCGAGTCCTCGAAGAATAAAGAAGGAGATAACGAAACGAATTATTCATTTGGTTTGGAAGAAAAAAAAAACATCAACAACAAGACTACGTTTGTACAACTAAAACTACAACTAGCATTAAGAACATGGAGATGGGGGGTATATATAGATATAAATTATTTTATTGATTTTCTTTTCTTAATAACATTACTCAGGTGAGCTTCACTGGTTGATATCACGTTTAATTTCCGCAATTCAAAGCCTAACAATAAATGCGACAGTTTATACACCCTCTGGTGTGAAAGGGTTCACTGTTATCGTTCTCATGACGTCTTTCCTTATAGAATCTAGCTGAGATATTTTCCAAGTATTTGTTTTTTATGTCTTTTTTTAGATCTCCGTTATTCACGCATTCGTAGCATCCACCCTTCGTCTTTACTTACTTCATATACAAATATATATATAGCTATACTCGGGAAATATCATGATGACTGCATTACTCGGGAAACATCATGATGATTGCATCGCTAAAATAGAATTCAACAAATGATTTTTTTTATACTTCTCTATCTATTCAACCAACAACATTTTAGGGCTATCTGTATGTTCTTATTGGATTCACTCATGTATTGATTTAATCCTTATTTTCGAATATCAGGTTTTTATAGGGGCCGGATTCTTTACAGTAGGTGTCTGTGACTTGTTGGCGATAAATTTCAACAATAAACGGACAGCACATAATCCACTTGTTTAATTTAATAATATGTTCAAAACAAGTTAAACGTATGCAGAAAAATTCGTTACACTATTAGCTTTCACAGTTGTATCCAGAGCTTTTAATAACTGTCTCTTATTCCTCAAAGTCCACACAGGCTGGTTCAATTCCTCTAGAACACCCTTTGACAGCGAAGTTTTTGGCACAGTAGTAGAGTGGGCGCTGTCAACCTGTAACGAACTCATCCTCACTCGTTTCATTAAAACCACTTTCGTCAAACAAAGTAATTTAGTACACCCTTCCCGACTGTTAACAATAGTGGATATAGCTGACTACAGGTGAATTTC
>NW_013665976.1:628072-645761 GCF_000517525.1 Limulus polyphemus | reverse complement strand
GTGTATATATATATATATATATATATATATACATATATGTATGCAGCAAAATAATTATTCCCCGCGCTAATATACTGATGTATTTATCTTATTATCTTGTGTTATCAGCAACTAGAACATTACCTATGTCACTTGTCCCCTGGTGGAACAACGGCAAGTTTAAAAACTTGCAACACTAAAATCCAGGGTTCGATTCCACGTGGTGAACAAAGCATAGATAGTCCATTACGTAGCTTTGTGCAGAAACAAAATAAACCATTTGTTCATTATATTTTGGGTGGTTATATAACCAGCCATTAATCGCTTGCCATCGAATCAGAAGTGCTAACGATAGAATTTTAATAAATATAGCGTGATATTGTGACTCAGTCGTGATGTTAGCAACAGTAAGTTCATGAAATGTCGACTCGTAGAATGTACTTCAGACGAAGATTAATGTTCAGTAGATAAGGGCCTTTGTGTAGGATTGTTTATACTGCTTGTAATATCCTGTTATTATGTTTCTTAGAAGCTACCTATTTTATAATTTGCGGATACGTTTGTGAAGCACATGTTTCTATTCTTATTGTGAAATGGATTTTTGTTGAGGAGATTTTTGAAGTTTCTTACTTTAGTGTAATATTCTAGTTGTTGATGATAACACAAAGTTATATCAGTAAACTAGCGCGTGTTTATAATACACGTGCTCTTTAATTAATGCGTTTTATTCAAAAATATATTTCAAGTGCTTAAAAAAAAGAATAAAAAAATGTGATATGAAAGACAGCTTAATAACTTCTTTTGAAGATGAAGAATAATGTTTGACCTAAATATCTTCAGACTCTTCATTGTATATTTTGAAATTATACTCACGAATTCCACAGATAAATTGTAATAGCAGCTGCGGAATGGCTACACTCGAACTAAATCCAGTTTGTCATTTTTCCGACAACAAATGAGATATGTCTGCAATAAGCAAAACATTTAATGTAATGCTACTTCGTCGTCATGTGAAGTTCACAAATCAAACACTTTATCATTGCTAATGTTAATTTATCTCGTAATATTAAAAAAATCTATATTAACCGTTTGTTTCCGAATTTTTGCACAAAGCTACACAAAGAGTTATCTGCATATAGCTGTCCCTGGTTTAGAACTGGTAAGCCAGATTGAAGTCAACAGCATCCACCGACAACCCTTGGGTTACTCGAGTCTGATCAAATAGTGGGATTGGATTGCATGCATAAGGTTATCAAATATAGTAAACAAAAAACACCTAAAAGCTACTGAAGAGTTTGTTTGTTTGAAGTTATGCACAATGGGCTATCTGTGCTCTGCCCACTACGGGTATCGAAACCCGGTTTCTAGCGTTGTAAGTCCGCAGACATACCGCTGTGTCACTTGGGGGGGGGCGTTACTGAAGAGTAGAATACACTTAAAAGTGATAATGGTGGGAACTTATAATGCTAGAACTTGGGGTTCGAGACTTGTGACAGGCACAGCGCGGATAGCCCAGGCATTGTTTATGTTTGTGCTTATGAATAATCAGATATATTTATAATTCAGTTAAAGTCCCTTGATTCGAATGTGACTTTCCTATTTATAAGTGTTTGCTGAAATTTGGTGATTTTAAATTTAATTTTAATATTGAAGCGTCTTTCGTTTATTTGTTGCTAAGCGCAAAGCTAGACAATGGTCTATCAGCGCTCAACGCTGGAATCGAAACCTAATTTTTAGCATCGTAAACCGTCAAACTTACCGCTTAATTACCAGGGGCTGAATTGTCGTGGTCCTGAATGTAACTAATATTTAAAGGTTAGTTTAAGTTTCGTGATTTTGAATTTAACTTTGGTATTTAAAAGTTAGTCGAAGGTTTGGTTGCAGTTTTGAATACAACTTCAATATTGAAGTGTCGTGGCCCTGAATGTTGTAACTAATATTTCAAAGTTAGTTGACGTTTCGTGGTTCTGAGTGTAAGTTTGCCTCTGGGTGTTGTAGTGGAAAGGTGTGTAAAAAAAAACACGCGATGTTTGAAATAATGAGCGCTATACTAAGAGCCTCTGAATATTGAAACACTGCGATAATCTGGGTGGTCATGTAGGCTCATTAACGCTGTCTGATACTTGTTCTGTAGCCTCCTGACTACCTGCTGTTGAACACGTGGAACCTAATCTAATGAAACTCTCGAACAGCAGAGTGTGCTTGAAAACTGTGATATTCTTGTTGAGCACGTGCGTAGAAAATTACGAGTGTGTGTCACAATTAACGACGATTTGAACAAGTGACATTCAACCTTAACTTCAGTTCTGTTGCTAGGACAAGTTACCGGAGGGGGGGGTATATATTAACATGCAAATTTTGGTTGATTAATAAAAGTCGGCTTGTTCTGCCCAAACATTAAAAACATAAGAATAGATAAACAAATCACCATTTTTTATAGAAAATCATCGAACACCAATTTGGATTTTATGCAGATTGACAAGAAAGGGTCCGATTGTTCATTTAATTCTTGGAAATTATCCAGTCAACAGTATTTTAAGTAACAACATTTTATCCTGTACTTGTTTGTTTGTAATTAAGCACAAAGCTACACAATGGACTATCTGTGCTTTGCCCACCACGGGTATCGAAACCCGGATTCTAGCGTTGTAAGTCTGCAGACATGCCGCTGTGCCACTGGGGGAAGGGGTTTTTCAAATAAGGGTTCGGATAAATTTCAGTGAAAAAAAAACAACAGAAAGTCAAGTTTGTTTTTTGAATTTCGCACAAAGCTACACGAGAACTATCTGCGTTAGTCTTCCTAATTTAGTGGTGAAAGACTAGATGGAGGGGGGGCTTATCCTGTACTTGCTACCAATCAACAAAGCGGATAGTAAGTAAATGCTGAAGACCTGTAAACTTATATAAACAAACATCGTGACCTGCTGGTCTTGAAACTAAGCTTTGATTGCAGATCTTTCGCGGTCGCAGTTACGCTTAAAGTGATTAAAATTATGAACAAACCAGATTTTAAAGCAGGAAACTCCAGACCAATTAACGGGTGTTATAAAAATGGCGTCATTGTATTATGACTAATCAAAACCCATCAGTGACTCCGATTTATGTTTGAAATAAGTTGCTATGGTGATGGCCACGGGAGTGTGTCGAGTGGCAGTGTTTTTAATGTCACTCTCACTGTTACTAGTTTTTCTATTATTCCTATTTTTTATCAGAAAATGGAACACTTGCGGTTCATTAAGCGTTATTTTTCAATAATGTTAGGCCGAATATTTATAAGGGAACGAATGAGAATGTATTAACGCAGGAAATTTAGGCCCATGTATGGGTATGACTATAGACAAGTACCTTTAATAAAGAAAAACTAGTCTCTATTTACACGAATATAATGTAGTAGGCTCTATGAGAAACAAATATGTAGATTGATAAACGAAAATTGTAATAAAATAAAATAAAAATAAACAACAGGAATACTTAATAGCTATCTCTTAAATAGACATTTTGAAGAATTTTTATTGTATTCCCAAGCTGGACAGATAGAACATTTCAAACACAGAATGAATAGCGATGATAATAATTATTTTCTGCGCCCCACCATCCCTAACATATCCCATTTGACGAATAAGCAACGTTTTTAACAGAGTAGGTAACGTCGTTAAAAATGTTTGTTAGTTGATTCTACATAAGCGATTAAAAGCTTCACATTTATTATTGTTGTTGGTATAATTGAAGATAGCTTTGATGTACGGAAACATGTGTTAGCTGAGTTCTTGCACATATCTTAAAATATAACGCTGATAAACGGAAACATCGGCACATGCAGACACGATGTTTCTATTTACCAACATTATATTTTAAGACCTGTGCAAGAACTCAGCTAACACATGTTTTCGCATATAAAAGCTACCTTCAAGTTTTGTACATCAAAAAAAACTTTTCAATTATTGGCATATATATATATATATACTAGTAACAGTCCCGGATCAGCGCTTCTTAAATGGAGGGAGAGGGGACAATTAGAAATATAATGGAGACAAATCTAAATCTTTTTTTGGGGAGCAACGATGTTTCAGGGGGCCACCTGATAGCGCCAGCCCTAACGACGAGTATTTAGCTAACTAATTACAATTATAGATACTAGTAACGGTTTATACGTTTAACTTCGAAAATAATTCTCTGATTGTTTCCAAGACGTCGAAGAGCACTATCTGACACGAAAAAAGATGATAAAGTGACCGATAAACTAATTGGTTTTGTTTGTTTGTGTGGCCTGTCGTGGCCAGGTGGTTAGTGCGCTTGACTCGCAGTCTGAAGGTCGTGGGTTCGAATCCCCGACCCACCAAACATGCTCGCCATTTCAGCCGTGGGGGCGTTTTAATGTGACGATCAATCACACTATTCATTGGTAAAAGAGTGGATGGTGATGACTAGCTTTCTTCCCTCTAGTCTTTTTACTGCTAAATTAGGAACGGCTATCGCGGATAGCCCTCGTGTAGCTTTGCGCGAAATTCAAAACAAACAAACTTACTTTTTTTTGTACAATTCTTGCCACTTTTCACTGGATAAATATCCACTTTACAAACATATATTTGAAATACTATAGACAGTCAGTTCAAACGCATATCTTATGAGTATTTTGAGCAATGGTTGATGCGTTTTATTAGCTTAAGGAAAATGTATAAATTAGAGAGTGACGTTACACTACACTACCAAGTGTGTAAAAGCATACTTCAATTTATTGAAATGTCAGCGTTACACAGTAATATTAGTTTAGTAAGGTACATTTGTTGAATGGGTACTGTACAAGGCTACAGAGTGAATATTAGTGGAATGAAATGATGCGTCTTGAATTTGTACTTTACGGAGCAACAGGTTGAACATTAGTGGACTGAAGTGATGCGATCTGGAGTTGCACTTTACGGAGCTACAGGATAAAGATTAATGTAGTAAAGTGATACATTCTGAAGTAGTGCTGTATAGAGCTACAGGTTGAACATTAGTGGAGAAAAGTGATACATTCTGAGGTAGTGCTATATAGAGCTACAGTTTGAACATTGTGGAATAAAGTGATACATTCTGAGGTAGTGCTGTATAGAGCTACAGGTTGAACATTGTGGAGTAAAGTGATACATTCTGAGGTAGTGCTGTATAGAGCTACAGGTTGAACATTGTGGAGTAAAGTGATACATTCTGAGGTAGTGCTATATAGAGCTACAGGTTGAACACTGTGGAGTAAAGTGATACATTCTGAGGTACTGCTGTATAGAACTACAGGTTGAACATTAGTGGAGAAAAGTGATACATTCTGAGGTAGTGCTGTATAGAGCTACAGATTGAACATTGTGGAGAAAAGTGATACATTCTGAGGTACTGCTGTATAGAACTACAGGTTGAACATTAGTGGAAAAAAGTGATACATTCTGAAGTAGTGCTGTATAGAGCTACAGGTTGAACATTAGTGGAGAAAAGTGATACATTCTGAGGTAGTGCTATATAGAGCTACAGGTTGAACATTGTGGAATAAAGTGATACATTCTGAGGTAGTGCTGTATAGAGCTACAGGTTGAACATTAGTGGAGTAAAGTGACATGTGGTGATGCCCTGAACCACAGTGTGAATTGGAATATGTATGTGCATCGGAAATAATAAGAAAAATATTTCATTAGAATAGAATTGTTGGGTTAAGATAATTTTGAATTGTAGATGTGGAAGCGCCAATGCTTCGAGTGGCTTGCATAAAAGGCATAAGATCAAAATAATTTTTATTTTTTGGCCAATTTAATTTTCTACACTATTCCAAATATTAATATTTTCTCTATAAATTTATTTGTTTTAATAGCAATAAAATATCCGATGTACTTGTGTTTGTAAATATTCGTTATCTTCTGTGACTCAGTTACGTCAAGTTAGAATGTCAGTACTTGGCGGTATTAACATATTCCCAATATAAACAGCTCAGAAAGTATATACTGTGCAAGGCCATCTAAGAAACATCCTGCTTAAATGGAGCATTTGGGAAATCACAATTTAATGGAGTAAACATTTATCACATTTTACATTCGAATTTATGAACTTTTGGGACGCCCCCTATCCACCCACGCTTGAAGTAGGCAGTGCACGCATAAACCTCGCACCGACAGTCTCATCGCACAATTTGTATCAGATCGTAGAACAGCATGGGTCGCTGTTGCTCCGTAGAAGAATTGCTCGTCTGTTTCTGAAGTGTGAAATACCGCGTTCTTCACCTTGGGATGGTAAGTTGTATTGTTCATGCATTTAATCCATCTTGTTGTTCAGAGTTTTAGTGACAATAGAGACGGATCTACTTAATAACGTAATAAATAACTCGGGCACTGAATCGTCGGAGTTAACGGGAAAAACGCTGATGTGCGTCAACCCCAGCACTGATGCATGCCTGCGCTTTTCAATCGTCAGAAATCCAGTCTGTTTCGAGTCGCTCGCTACGCGTTCTCAAAGCGTGGTATCGCGTAGGGTTAGGGTTATCTTATCAACAGTTGCAAATGAAATACGATCTGTTCAATAGATAGCTACTCGCCTTTTTCAGTATAGTCATATACATCTCAAATATCAGGTATTCCATTTCACGGCTTGTTTTACACCTTGCACTTTTGATCATATCGCTATTAATGTTTACATCACGATTTCTTATTAGCTGCTGTGTGCTCAGTCCCACTGCTAGTTTTAACAGTCTGCAGGGACATTAGTTTTGACAGGGTATATAACATCCTTAACGAAACAAAATACTTTAAGAGTTAATTAACGTGTTTATGTAATTAACTTTATATCGTTAGTGTGTAGGAAATGAACAGACACCTTTGTCTGCTATAGCTTAATTAAATGAAAAAATAAAAAACTTTCTACTTGCGACCATTTTTTGTGTAGACTTATCATCTGAAACGTTAACGTTATTGTCAAACCAGGATTTCTGCTATTTCAGTAAAGTGCGTATATATAGATTCACGAAACACACTATTGATTTTATAAAAAAAACTCAGTGTTACCTAATGGGTTACTTCAGCCGTCAACGTTTCGGATTTTTTTTTGTTCTCTTGTTTGTGCGTGAGGTCACGTAAAAGACGCACTTTAGTGTGGTTTTCTTATTAATTCACGGTTCAAAATCTCTTCGTTTTTCACGGTTATCTTGTTTGTGCGTGAGGTCACGTAAAAGACGCACTTTAGTGTGGTTTTCTTATTAATTCACGGTTCAAAATCTCTTCGTTTTTTACGGTTATTTTGAGGCTGAACTTAATGTGTACGTTAATAAGTGAATTCGCGTACTAAAGTCTCGGTAAAAGTTATTAACAACTTTGTGGAACATTCTTAAGACCTTTGACTTACTTAACAGGTGAAGTAGATTTTAACTTTCGCATTGCAACGGGCCGGGCGTGGCTCAGTGGTAAGCATTCCAGACTGTGGATCTGAGGTTCCGTTGTTCGCGCTCTGCCAAAAAATAAAAATTTGCGCTAAGCAATTTAAAGCCGTGGGTGCGTTATATGAATGACGGTCGAATCCCACCTTTCGGTCTGACGAGAGTATCCCAACAGTTGGCGGGTGTGGTGTTGACTAGCTGCCTTCCTTCTAGCACGAATAATTCTCGAAGAGCTTTCGCGAATATTTACAAACAAATAAACACATTATTCTATCAAACCTGTCACCATGATCTATAGCAAACAAACAAACACATTATTCTATCAAACCTGTCACCATGATCTATAGCAAACAAACAGACACATTATTCTATCAAACCTGTCACCATGATCTATCGCAAACAAACAAAGACATTATACTATCAAACCTGTCACCATGATCTATAGCAAACAAACAGACACATTATTCTATCAAACCTGTCACCATGATCTACAGCAAACAAACAAACACATTATTCTATCAAACCTGTCACCATGATCTATAGCAAACAAACAAACACGTTATTCTATCAAACCTGTCACCATGATCTATTGCAAACAAACAAAGACATTATACTATCAAACCTGTCGGGTATACGCGTGCTCCACACATGGTCTTGATGGCGCACAAAAATATAGCTAATAAAAAAGGTGGGAAAAAAAGGTTTCACAGATCAATTTACTCTAATCCTGCCTAAAATAATTTCAAGTACCGCGGCTGTTGAGGATTCCCTCTTGTTTCTTATACTTAGCTATAAATAAAGAGTAAACTTAGTTCTAGTTATTAATCTAGATTTAAATATCGTTGTTTTTTAATCTATAGCTACGTATAAGCAATGAAGTTGAATATGTAGGTGTGCGCGTATAATCTTTTAACCATAGTTTATCTGGTTCCTTAGGTTTAGCCCTAGCAAACACACACAAAAAAATATTAGGCATACACCCACATTAGTGTTAGACTGTAGCTATACATAGACATCAAATCTAGGTCCACGTAATTTCTCATTTACAGCCAGACTGCAACTAAATATAAACACCAAACCTGTGTTCATGTAGTTGACATTCAGTTAGGTACAACCTAGGTTTTTGTAGTTCTATACCTTTAGCTAAATATAAACAATAAACATAGGTTTATGTTGTTGATGATTTTCTGTTTGTGTTTTTTAGTTACTCAGGGATACTAAAGATATCGTACATTTCTACGGTCAGGCCCCGAAAAAAGTACTGTTTATAAAAAAAGTTTTGTTTGTTTTTGGAATTTCGCGCAAAGCTACACGAGGGCTATCTGCGCTAGCCGTCCCTAATTTAACAGTGTAAGACTAGAGGGAAGGCAGCTAGTCATCACCACCCACCGCCAACTCTTGGGCTACGCTTTTACCAACGAATAGTGGGATTGACCGTCACATTATAACGCCCCCACGGCTGAAAGGGCGAGCATGTTTGGTGGGATGCGGATTCGAACCCGCGAATAAAAAAAAGTAGTTAGTAGTTAATATTTTAGTTGAGTCTTGAAAACATTATCCACAACACAAAAATTGGCGCCAAATTAATGGTCGGGTCACGACTCACCCCCCACCCCCCTCACCCACAGTGGCACAGCAGTATGTCTGCGAACTTATACCGCTAGAAACCGGGTTTCGATACCCGTGGTGGGAAGAGCAGAGATAGCACTTTGTGTAGCTTTGTGCTTAACTACAAACAAGCATTAACACACGACTCACATTAGGCCTAAAGCCAGCTATATTTGTGGTGTGAGAAGAATATGGTAGCCAGGAAGTCTGAGTGTTAAAAAAAGCAATTTATTAAAAACTACGGGGTTAAACCTTTTAGTTTAGATGATAGAGCTCTTGCCTGGAATCTAGTGGTACTGGGTTCAAACCCGGACATGCACAAGACTGGATTACCACTGAACAGTTTTGACACCCAATCTAGGGATCGGTTGGCCTCGACATTGAAAATAGGATGAGGAAGGGACTTCTTTATGAAAGGAGAAATATGTTATCCAGGTAGTTCAAAACAGTTAAAAAGTGCTTTGCTAGAAGAAGGCCCAGGGGTTATGATCTCGAGAGAGTCAAAAGTTGGATTACCATAATGTTATTCAATTAGATATCATGTAGATTTTATTAAATTGTTGATGTTTAGCCAGGTGTAAAGAATGAACCTCAGTTTACATATTTTTATCAACGAGATGTGAAGAACTATAAACCTGGACAATGCTTTTGTTTTCCCACTGTCTTTGTTCTATGTGAACACTTAATTTTCTGTCTGTTCATTTTTGTAAGCTATTTTCATAAAATTTATTTTGCCACGCCACGCCTATTAGAAGTTTCAAATATTAATGGAGGATCGCGAGGATCGATGTTAACTTAATTTAAAAAAAACAACTTAGAATGTGATTAATTCAACCTCTTATTGTCACAAGAGTCATATATGGCACATACAGCCTTTACTCATAGTTACACACGAGTCATATATGGCACATACAGCCTTTACTCATAGTTACACACGTAAACTGGAGACATCTGGCACACACCGGGGAGTTGAAGTTTTTTTTTTTATTCTCTCTATATATATTTTGCATTCAAAACACCAAATAAATACTTTCTGAATGACTTTTAATTCTTTCTATCATCAGATTGATCTTGGTCTATAAGAAGTTAAATCACGTTACATCACATACGTGCACTCGGATTATTATTTTTTCTTTATAAAATGTAAACTAAAAGGCTTCCAGAATTTGTGAATTAAATTAGTCCGAAGAGTTTGCAGACCACTTTATTTTGTTAATATCTTCTTATTCGTAAATTATGTCGGTCAGTGGTGGTGGTGGTGGTGGTAATGGTGAGGGTGGAGAGCTTCATTATCCATTAAGTTGAAGTCACAGTCAAATGTACCAATACGTGGCAGTACAAGTGTCGGCCATAGTGTGTGTGTGGTCTCTAAGTGGCAATAATGGTACCATTCTGTAGTATGCAGAGGTTAGCATGACCACTACTGCTTATCATTGCCCACACCACACTTCCACCACCATGTTGTTCATGATCTATGATGGTGATGGTTGGATCTAGATCTAGATTCTCTCCAGATGAGTAAACGCCTCTTCTCTGGATAAAGTGCGACTACATGTAATAAGTAAAATGCACCACTCTCTGTAATAAATATAATGTACCACTCGTTGTAATAAGGATAATGTACCACTCGCTGTTATAAGGATAATGTACCACTCGCTGTAATAAGTAAAATGCACCACTCTCTGTAATAAATATAATGTACCACTCGTTGTAATAAGGATAATGTACCACTCGCTGTAATAAGGATAATGTACCACTCGCTGTAATAAGTAAAATGCACCACTCTCTGTAATAAATATAATGTACCACTCGTTGTAATAAGGATAATGCTCCCTCGATGTAATAAGCACACTGCTCCAATTTCTGTAATAAGTGTAATGCTCCACTATCTGTAATAAATATAACGTACCACTCGCTGTAATAAGTAAAATGGCCCACTCGCTGTAATAAGTATAATGCTCCACTCGCTGGAATAAGTATAATGTACCATACGCTGTAATAAGTATAATGTACCACTCGCTGTAATAAGTAAAATACTCCACTCTCTGTAATAAATATAACGTACCACTCGCTGTAATAAGTATAATGCTCCACTCGCTGGAATAAGTATAATGTACCACTCGCTGGAATAAGTATAATGTACCATACGCTGTAATAAGTATAATGTACCACTCGCTGTAATAAGTAAAATACTCCACTCTCTGTAATAAGTATAATGTACCACTCGCTGTAATAAGTATAATGCACCACTCGCTGTAATAAGAATATCTTGACACTATTGCAGATGAGCCGTTCGTTCCTTACTGTGAACGGAACATCTTCTTGAACATCTGATATACTTATTGGCCTTCTGATGACTCTTTATAGCTATCTGTATACTAACACGCTGTCCAAATGCGGCTGTGAACATCCGATTCAGTCTCGCAGCAGGTACCCTACAATTGCCGCGAGCCAAAATCGAAAAACAGCATTCGTTAGCTTGTGTTGTAAGTATGGTTTGTCTTGTCCAGATATTAATGTAATCGTACCATTCGTTTGAAACCAGTGCCACATTCTGCTAACGAAACTTTCAAGACACTTGTAGGCAGTTCACAGCAGTTATTGTGATTGGGCGAATTTCATTCATAGGATGACTCTCCACATGAGTGAAACATATAAATAACTACTTTGAAGCCAAACCTTGCTTTCTGAAAAATCTGGTGCACTTTAAACTCTGTAATTCACTTAAAAGAGACAATCGTGACAGAATTATATGAGAGCACTATATATATACGAGTGTGTGTGTGTATAGCGTTGGCTGGATGACTAATCATTTGCATTACAGGTCACATTACTGATCATTAGATCCCTATTTGCATAACAATGGACTAAGGGTGGGGAATTTACAATATTTTATAACAGTAGTTTTGCTTTGTTACACTTACAATATTATGAATGCTAATTGTTCTTCAAATGTTTTGTGCAGTTGTAGATGGCGCTGTGACCTTCTTTGACAAGTAGAGGCCCAGATCGGTCGTTCTGTTAATTTTTATAACTATCTATACAAGTCAGAGATGGTGTGTTAAGGTTTTGAATTACTAAAACTGGACTTTTAAAAATATTAATGCGGTTTTCCTGACCCATTAAAATAGACAGCACAAGATGATCTCTGGACCCTGTTTATGAAAAATTTACCCCCCCCTTAAAAAATAAAGACTTTTTTATGAACATATACTCATTAGTGGAAACGCTTTGGGTTATTTGACCCATAGAATTGAATATAAACTGTGACTGTCTGTATAACAAGACGATTTAATGCCCCCACCCCCATTCAGTGAAAATTTAGAAAACAAAATAAGGCATTGAAAATGGGGAGCTTACATGCTGTAATAAGAGAAGCAGCAATCCAAGCAGACTTCCTTAGTGAAGTCATCACTGGAAAAAAGTGCGTGTTGTTTTCTTTCTGTCGCATATTAGAAGCTACAAGCTCTGTTAGAGACCTAAGTCAGCTTTCTCCGGTCGACTGCACTCGTAACACTCGGTTTGGAAGGCTCTGCGCATGGTTTGGTGGGAAATGAGATTATACTGTGGAAGGAAAGAAAGATATTGGAACAAAGCGGTTATTGCTTATTGCGGAGGGGGTGGGGGTAACGAATATGCGAGTAATTTTATAATTCATGGCAAGAATTTTGTCGGCACTTTGTCGCAGTTAAACTCTGCAAATGTGTCGTTAGAACATTGCGTTATGTATCACAACTCGATAGATTCAGTGGCGAAATTCATAGACCAACAGTTGAGATAAGTTTTTTTTATGTCTCTTTCAATACACTGATGCTTTATTTCAGAGGTTCTCAACCTCTTTTTTTTTCTTCTTTATTTTGGCTCAGGACCCATTAGTTTGATTTGTTTGAAAGTTCGCGTAAAGCTGCACGAGGGCTATCTGCGCTAGCCGTCCCTAATTTAGCAGTGTAAGACTAGAGGGACGACAGCTCGTCATCACCACCCACCGTCAACTCTTGGGCTACTCTTTTACCAAAGAATAGTGGGATCGACCGTCACATTATAACGCCCCCACGGCTGAAAGGGCGAGCATGTTTGGTGGGACGGGGATTCGAACCCGCAGATTCTGAGTCAAGCGCTTTAACATCCTGGCCATGCCGGGCCCAGAACCCATTAGATTGATGGCCAGTCGCGACCCAGTAAATAACTTTAATATAAAAAATAATAATAATAATTCTATTTTACTAAATATTTATGAAATGAATAAATCATTTAAAAAATACAAAAGCTGTTATCTATTTTCTAAGTCTATTTCACCCGAATAAACCATGCTTTAGATATCGTTTAACGTGATAAATAGACGCCATTAACACAGCATTTCTTCTTGAACTCAATGTATTCTCTCAATACTTTGATGTTTGAGGATCCTTTATCTTGTTCCTTTTGTACGTTCTAACGTCCACTGGTAATGACCTAACCAGGATTTGGAGCTGTACAAACAATAAATAACGAGGGGATGCCAAGATCAGTTCAATGTTCATTATTATGAGAATGAACGTTATTTGGGGGAGGGGGTGGGTGTAATGAGAAATAAGTGTTTGCCATTTTATTTACCCAGTTGCTGACCTATAGTTCTCCCTCCCTATTGTTTTCTTCTAATTGATTTTGTACGAAAAGGATTACACTATTATTCACCAATAGACAGTCTTTACGGTGTTGGTAGACGTATGTATGTAGCGAGTGTTCACCAATAGACAGTCTTTACGGTGTTGATAGGTTTACGTGTGAAACTAGTGTTCACAAATAAACAGTTTTTACGGTGTTGATAGCTAGCGTTCACCAATACATAGTCTATACTTTGTTGGTAGATGTATGTACGTAGCTAGATATATATGTATATATAGTGTTTTTTGTATGTCGATAAATAATTAACTCAGAGTAAAATATAAACTTATGTTTATTTCTTTAATTTTATCAGATGGTGACTTAGCTCGTAATTTAAATAAGTATTGATTATGTGACTCTAATTTCTATACATCCCATTCCTCTCTCTTCTGCGAAAAAGGGCTATCTGCAATGTGTTCATCGCAAAGATAAGAACCGCGGATTTTACCGTTCAGCCATCGGGTGGGTGAATACTAGTTAAAACTAAAACATTTACGAGGTTGCTACACTTGCTGTACCGTGTTTTACGTTTTAACTTACTTTTACAAGAATGGAAACATACTGTGTATTGTACAGCAACGTGAAGTTTATTTGGGAAACCAGTTTTGTTTTTAAACACTGTTGTTATCTTTCTCTTCCTGTTTTATAATGATTATACGAAATACGTATTAGTAATCCCTAACATTTTTGTACTAAACGATCATACTATGAAGCTTTAAAGAATCATATTCGAGTCATGCTGACCAATTGGTAGCTTTTGGACTGCACGGGTTTCAACTACGAAATACGTATTAGTAATCCCTAACATTTTTTGTACTAAACGATCATACTATGAAGCTTTAAAGTGCAGTCCAAAAGCTACCAACTGGTCAGCATGACTCGAATATGATTATTTAAAGCTTCATAGTATGATCGTTTAGTACAAAAAATGTTAGGGACTACTAATACGTATTTCGTAGTTTAAACCCGTGCAGTTCAAAAGCTACCAATTGGTCAGCATGACTCGAATATGATTCGGGTTTCAACCTAGGCTTTTTACTATGGAGACAGTCAGGGTTTGTTTCTTAGCGCCTTTTTAAACCTATCTAACCGTACATAATTTAATGTACATGACTTGAGCGAGAGGCTCAAATCTGTCGGCACATCGGCTTTTTAAACACATTTTTCTAAACTATTTATGTACAAACTTGTTTGTGGGTCTATTGGGTATGTTGATTGCAAGGCTTATTGTAGCATATGGGTTGCGTAACAAAATGTGAACATCTAGATAAAATACACGGAAACTGACCGCTTCCATTCATTACTTTGGTCAATCGCCTACAACGAGTGTTTGTTTGTTTGTAATTAAGCACAAAGCTACACAATGGGCTATCTGTGCTCTGCCCACCACGGGTATCGAAACCCGGATTCTAGCGTTGTAAGTCCGCAGACATACCGGGGAGGCCACAACGAGTGTTTTCAATATAATGTGGATCCAACCGATAATGAATGGTTTATTAAAAAAAAAATATTGGATGATTTATGTATCACTTAAGCTGACTCGGAAGCATAGGACGCGACAAGAAGAAAAAAAAAGTTGAATGCAAATGCTCTAGAAAACAAACGAAAAAAAAAGGATTTAGATGTGTGTGTAATTTATGAAACTTTCAGTAAGGTAGGTACACTTACTTATGTTCACAATAGAAATATATTCATATATGCTAGCCGAGAGATTGACTGAACACCGAATTAACTAATTTTTTTAAAATATCAAGGTATATAACAGTTAGGTAGCGGCCGTTCGTTTGAAACGTCTGTTTTAATTTCATTCGCTGTTACTATTCAATAAGTAAAAAAAAAAAGTCTTAAGGAAATAATTGAAAAACAAGTAGGGAGAAAATAGATTTTTTTGTGCGTGTGTGCATACTTGGTGGGAAAGTATACCCAATTTAAATAATTTACATGAATATAAATGAGTTGTTGAATATATTATTACATAGTCTGGTTATACGGTTACACTTAACGTTCTTACTCAGTCAACTGTAGTAACGTAATCACAAGATAGAGGGAGATCGGACCTATCGTGTACGTAAGACGTGTTCAACAAAGAAAAATGGTCCACAGATGATAAGATAGGAAACGGACCGATTCTTTAAGAAATAAAAGCATATTTGTAGTTTCTAAATCCGTTTGGAACTTCATCTGTATGAATAAAACGTTTTCTCTTGAAATCATCATAGTTATAGAAGAGCAAGCTTAATAACAATATTAACATTTCGGGCTATTTGTTTCTCAAATAAGCTTCTAACGAATTTTAACAAGAATTTCTAGTAAGATAAAACATCACGTGGGCCGGGCGTGGCACATATCTAAGCGTGTCTAGATTGCGAATTCTATGATCCATGGTTCGCGAATCGTTGCATCCAAAATACGTTTGATGCAATGGGTGCGGCCCCCCAGTGGCACAGCGGTATGTCTGCGGAGTTACAACACTAGAAACCGGGTTTCGATACCCGTGGGGGCAAAGCACAAATAGCCCATTGTGTAGCTTTGTGCTTAACTTAACAAACAAAGCCATGGGTGCGCTATAAGATGAGAATAGCGCAAGAGTTGTCGGTGGGTAATTATTCACTAGCTGCTTTATCTATAGTCTGTCTTCTCAAAATTAAGCTATGTTATACCTAGGCAGGCATTTCGATTTTAAACCATTTGGCCTTAAGCTCAAAAAGAGCCCAAAGCCAAATGTTCAGAAAGGTATACTTTTTATTCTCTTCAGATATACAGCCCTTTTTGTGTAGCTTTGGGCGAAAGTCTGATACAAACGAAAAACAAAATGTTTTGTGTATAACTTTTAAGAATTTGTTTGTTTTGTTTATTTTGAATTTCGCGCAAAGCTACACGAGGGCTATCTGCGCTAGCCGTCCCTAATTTAGCAGTGTAAGACTAGAGGGAAGGCAGCTAGTCATCACCACCCACCGCCAACTCTTGGGCTACTCTTTTACCAACGAATAGTGGGATTGACCGTCACATTATAACGCCCCCACGGTTGAAAGGGCGAGCATGTTTGGTGTGACGGGGATTCGAACCCGCGACCCTCAGATTGCGAGTCGAGCGCACTAATCACCTGGCCATGCCGGGCCACGTTTTAGTTTAAAAGCTCAGTTGCTTGTGGTGGGAACAGTAAACAGTGAGCACACAAAGAGTCAAATCGACTATTGTAACTAAGTAAAAGGCCAACAGCACAACAAAGGTCAATGACCTTCCATACACTTGCTCGTTTATTCATATGACCTTGATCTGTAAGTCTTCTTGTGGAATAGAAAGTATATTTGACTTCTAAACTGAAGGTATAAAGTGGCAGTTACTACTCTAGTTCTCATACATTTGTTAAGTACTTCTAAATCTAGTATAGAGTGGATGGTGTGGAATTTTATAAATTCAAAGTTGATTAATATTTTCACACACTGCTGATATGACAACTCAATTCTGAGTTAAGTGTGTCTAAACGAAGCTTAATAAAGTAACATATGCATGGTATGGTGAGCAGTGTATTCGACTCGTAATCTGCGGGTTGCGAATTCGAATACTGTCGCCCTATCAGGTCTAAGGGCGTTATAAGGTGACAGCCAATCTCATTTTTCTTTGGTAAAAGAGAAGCCTTTGAGTTAGTCTTTCTTCTAGTATATTTCTTCTAATTAGCCCTCCAGTGGCACAGCGGTATGTCTGCAGACATTCGACGCTAGAAACCGGGTTTCGATACTCGTGGTGGGCAGATCACAGATAGCCAATTGTGTAGCTTTGCGCTTAACTTGGAACAAACAAACAAATATCTAAATTAAGAATAGCTAGCGCATATAACCCTCGATTAGCGTTGCGCGAAATTCAAAACAAACAAACAAACAATAAGATATTATAACCCGTGCATTACCAACAGAATGATTTCGTGGTTTCATGATTTCGTGCCTTCCCTCCAGTCTTACACTACTAAATTAGGGACGGCTAGCGCAGATAGCCCTCGTGTAGCTTTACGTGAAATTCAAAAACAAACAAACTTATTTATAGCCCCGCAGTGGCACAGCGATATGTCTGCGG
>NW_013665976.1:624496-627513 GCF_000517525.1 Limulus polyphemus | reverse complement strand
CTTCAAAACAAACAAAACAGACTTTCATGATTCAAACTAAGAGAAGGCCATTTATAAGATACTATATAATCACTTCCAAACAAATTTATCTATATACATAAATTATTGACAAGCGTTAAACAATTAATATTTCATTTCAACATAATTACGAATTAAGTACTATATAAATTGTTACCCTAAACAGTTTTCACTAGAGGGTGTCGACCAGAGAAAGTGTCTGAAGAGCTTAAATACAATTTCTCACATTTATACATGTACACCTACTGCTGATGTCATAATCCCCCCAGCGATAGAAGTCTAAACCCGAGCACCAGGTGCACAGGGAAATTCCAAAAGGAAGTTATAAACATGGACATGGGAAAACATTGCATTTTTTGTTTTGTTTTTTAAAGAATTCAAACGTACGTAGCTTTGATCGTATTTTATTGTAGCGGTGGAAACATTCCATTGTATTTTACTTCAAGTAATGTTCTGCAGAAAAGAACCATTTCCCCCAATTATTCATTGACTGGTTAGATTGACAAGAGCAACGCTATTGTCCAGACTTGCTTCTAACTTTTAGATAACCACATACACGAGGCTTACGGAACATAACATTAGCCTGAATACATCCACTTATATAATGATTTCCTATTCTTTGACAAGTTAGTTTCACACTTGTGTGCAGAGGGCGTTACGGTAGCTACCTCCATAAATTATGACATCACTAACAGTTTAGAGGAAAATTCCACACTCCATTGAATACTTTCTTCTATTTAACGAGGCTAATTTTATCAGCTAGAAAATTTGCTGAAGTTCAAATATCGAAACGGAAAAACTGGAGAAACTCAATGAATTTTGTTTCGTAATTTCACGCACCAGTGTGCTGTTTGGGATTGAAAACTTCCAGATACTACACAACAACTTTTTTCACTTCTTATTTTGAAACAGTTACCAATGAACGTTAGCCAAAACGGTTGTTATATAATTATCATGACAAATACAATTTTCAAAGTATTATTACGAGACCAGTTGTGGTAGAGGTATTCAAATGAAGCATCGATCCATGGATAAGGATTAAGTATATTCCTTCTTATATAAAGAGTACAGCATAGCAGCAGTTAATAAGTGTAAATTTTAGGATCAATTGATCAATATAAAGCTAAAATCAATTAATCTTACTCGAAGCTTAAAGATTAGGATCATTTGACCAGAAAAAGTTTACGATAATTTAATCCGTATTAATGACGTTTGTTTGATTGGTTTGGTTTGTTTTGAATTTCGCGCAAAGCTACACGAGGGCTAGTCGCGCTAGCCGTTCCTAATTTAGCAGTGAAAGACTACAGGGAAGGCAGCTAGTCATCATCACCCACCGCGAACTGTTGGGCTACTCTTTTACCAACGAATAGTGGAATTGACCGTCACATTATAACGCCCCCACGGTTTAAAGGGTGAGCATGTTTGGTGGGACGGGGATTCGAACCCTCGACCCTCAGATTGTGAGTCGAGCGCCCTAACCACCTGGCCATGCCGGGCTATAGATAAGTAGATAAGCTTCTAAAACTTACCTCGAGTGGTTTGAAGTTTGCTGAAGATAATGGTTGTTAAGAAATAATGTTGATCTCAAGGCTTAATGAACTTGATTCCGTGCTTTAATTGTCTCTAATCAGCCTTCAATGTTGCCCCCAGTGGCTTAGTGGTAAGTTTTACGACGCTTAAAATTGGGTTTCGATATCCGTGGTAGGAAGAGTACAGATAGCCCCTCATGTGGCTTTGCGCTTAACAACATCCAAAACAAACATCTCTATTCGTTTTGATAATCCGAGAACCTTTCAAGTTCAAGATCTCGAAGATGTGCATATATTTATCAACAAGCAGAAATAGGCTCGTAACTAGAATCTATATTGCTGTACCTGCTCTGAAATATTTATCAACAAGCAGAAATAGGCTCGTAACTAGAATCTATATTGTTGTACCTGCTCTGAAATATTTATAAACAGGCAGAAATAGGCCCATAACTAGCATCTATACGGTTGTACCTGCTTTGATTAATGTGTGCACACGTTTCCTCCAGACAAGCAAGTTTCACGCCCCAGTGATAACCTTTTACTAGAGGCATCACGGGATGAGCCCCATTATTTCAGTAAGCAATCTATGATTTCCTGTTAGCATAATATTCGATAGCAGATGACAGAGTACCTCAACTGTTTCTCTTACAGTGCACGAATAGCTAACATTGAAAGTTAGTGAATCATCCTCTCTCTCTGATTATGTATTAGATACCTTACAGGTGAATGTGAGAGAAGGTGAAGCAACAGGGTGGACTGGTGGGGGGGAGTTTAGGATCTGGGTCGGTGAGCAACAACTTCTGATGAAGGGAGAGAAAACTGCATTTCTTGTTAACCATCTGTCACACCTGAGAATAACTGTTACTTATAGGTAATCATAGTAATAACGCATGCAGAAGGCCTACTAACTGTGCCTCAGTAACTATTATAGGAAAACGCAGTACTTAATTCAAGTGGTTGAGGCAATAAATCACCCAAGCTAAAGGAAGCCTGACTCAGGTAATAAAGCTGATAATAGCTCATTCTAACAGCTGTTGCGATGCTTTGTTGACGACCCTGTAGTAAGTTGCTTACTAAGATGGTTATAATTAGATTCTAACCTATAAAGTTAAAGTCATATCAAACAAATCAGTAAACACACCATCAAGTAACTGTAGTAAGTTGCTTACTAAGATGGTTATAATTAGATTCTAACCTATAAAGTTAAAGTCATATCAAACAAATCAGTTACCTGATGGTTTGTTTACTGATTTGTTTGATATGACTTTAACTTTATAGGTTAGAATCTAATTATAACCATCTTAGTAAGCAACTTACTACAGTTACTTGATGGTGTGTTTACTGATTTGTTTGATATGACTTTAACTTTATAGGTTAGAATCTAATTATAACCATCTTAGTAAGCAACTTACTACAATTACTTGATGGTGTGTTTACTGATTTGTTTTTATACATGGTATGAAAGTTTTT
>NW_013665976.1:615784-624042 GCF_000517525.1 Limulus polyphemus | reverse complement strand
ATAAACAAATAAATGAATTATTCGATACTCTAAACTATAACGACGATTATAATATCTGAATTAGACCGAAAAAACAAAAAGAATTGTTTAAATTATGAGGTAATAGTTTCTAGACTCTTTTTTTATTTAGTATTGTTTGTTTGTTATTAAGCACAAAGCTACACAAAAAGCTATCTGTGCTTTGCCAACCACGAGTATCGAAACCCGGTTTCTAGCAGTATAAGTCTGCAAACGTACCACTGTGCCATTACTTGATGGTGTGTTTACTGATTTGTTTTTATACATGGTATGAAAGTTTTTAATAAAGAACGTAATAAGTTTATATCTCACCACAGGAAATCCGAAAATTGCATATAGCAACATTTAGAAATATTGAAAGATATGAAGATATTAAGCCTTTTCTTGCATTCGGGGGAGTCTTGAATAACACAAACTATTTCGAGCATGCTCTATCTGGCCAGTGAGTCTGCAGGTTAAAAATCTGGTGGGCAGAGTACAGAAAGCCAATTGTGTAGCTTTATGCTTAAGAACAACCAACCAACCAACTGTTTTTTGTTTTGTTTTAATAGATAACTTCACGAGGACGTATATGATACTGAACTTTAAGAAGTAAGGAATCTGATTGATGAACCGATCAGATGAAGATGTAAAACATTCATGGTCGTTTTAGCTCGATTTTTTTATTATTGTATATATTTAAATATCGCTATACTTAGATGTGCAAACAGGTTGCATGAGAATGGAGAAGCGTTTGTTGTTGTTGTTTGAGACAAGGTGCCTTCATTTTGTAACGTTACTAATTATCTATGGTATTAAAATATTATATTGCGTGACAATTTGTAATTAAATGCTGCTTAGTAATATGAAAACCTGCCATTTAAATTTCGTTAAAATGAAGCCGAAACAATCAATGTGTTGACAGTGAGAGGCCTAACGGATTAAACGGTCGCGCCATCTTTTGCAAAAATGTTACATTGCGTTAGTCTCTTATGTACTTACATAATAAACGAATAGGCCTAATGTCGTTTGGTGAACGAGCGTTTAAGATTATTATACTCAACATGTAGTGGATAACGAAGTTGAACTAGTTCAGGAAAGCTGAATGATGTAGACGTAACATTTGCTGTTGTTCTCTTACTCATAAGGTAAACCAATTATCTGAGCTAAGTTAGGTTTTTCAGGTGAAATCAGAGCATTTTCAGATCAGTTACTGTTTCTTTATTTTTTCATTTTCCCAGTGGAACTTTACATTACATTAGCACATTTCTAGATTTCATGCGCTAATGTAGAGGTGTATCAAGCTTTTAAGTTTGTGGAAATAAATTTTACGAAAACATTGAAAATTGTTTATCGCTTGAAAATCTGAGCAGTGTTATGTGAAAAAAACTTAAAATAGGAGATTTTTCAGTGGTGTAACAGTTTCTCAGATTTTAATGTAACGTTTGATATCCTTTGACTGCTGTATTAAGATAACTTCGTTTTTATTTAAAGACAGATTTATTAAAAGCAATAACACTGTAAGCATTTTCCAAATACACAGAATAAAAAGCCATTCTCTGTGCAATTTTGCAAATATCAATTTAACGTAAAGCACCTTGCCGAATTTGTTTGATATTGACCATTATATTCAAATAACTTTATTTTTCCATAAATACAGTTTTATTAAAAGTAATAACACTGCAAATGGACACATTTTACAAGCCAGAGTTTTTGCTGTAAAATAAAATGACTTCAGTAGTAAGACAAACTTAGAACACATGTAAGACAACATACATACACACACACACACACACTATTTTAAGGCATGTTTATGTAATGTTGTAGTTTTGGTGTAAGCTTAAACAGTATGACAATTCATTTATTTTTTTCCATCAGTTTTATGTAATGATGCTGCGCGCCTGTCTTTTAACACCGAAAAGAGTCAACCGTTGAAATTATTTAACGTAAAGACATTATTCTAAGATTGGAATTTCAAATAGCAGAAAAGGAAGAGATAGTTATTAGTGCAATTACATAAAATTGTTGTAAGATGTAAAAAACAAAATTGTATCGAACTCATCATAAAATACTTAAATTATTAGGTCTTGATAATTTTATCTTGAACGGTACGTCATGCTACACGTCCTCTTGACGGCCAGAGACTCTTAAGGCTTGAGTATTGGCGTCCCTAATTTATAATTGCTGGCCAGAGGGGTGTGTGGTGGGGGGGGGGGGGGGGTACAACTAATCAGAATAGCGGGATTGACTCTTGCTGTTTGAACGCCCCAATTACTGAAAGTGTAAAGCTTTTTCAGCAGCATATCAAACGTTGAACCTTCTAATCCGCAGCCTGGCACGTAAACCACAAAGTCATGCCACGGAGGTACGAACTGATAAGAAGTTTTGTGCCACTATGAGTTATCCTTTAACGCTTTCTACCAATTCACGTATCAATAAGAGTTCCATCCTTCAGTGATTGTTTATCTTCCATCATCTTTGGAGTTAGTCACAATCTTGATCTAATGCATAATTCATACATAGAAACAGATAAACGAATATGACGTATATAACCTTTAAAATACTCTTCGAAGGAAAAAAAAATGTTAACTGCTCGAAATCTCTTTTATTCTTGCTTATCTAAAAGGCGGAATGGTACAGCTGCTAGCTGGTTCTGATAATACAAAATAACTAAAATAACGAAGACGTTATTCAAGTTCCTTCGTTCTTTTTAATTCTATCAGACCAAGGCCATACTTATGTCAACAGTGAGCTTACGAAAATCACGTTTGTTCAGCAGTTACCATGGGTACCGTTCAAGAATTAGCAATTAAGTGAAAAAAAGAGACGGTCTTAAAGTTAAAACAACGAAATAAACTTGGTCTAAATTATGTGTTACAATATAAGAGAAGAAGTTACACACACACACACACACTTAAGTTCCACTACCCTGCATTAGAGCAATGCCAGACGACCAAGCTAGCTAAAATGAGAGAGTACACTAGCTTTGAATGTTATTCATGCCCTGTTTACTTGCTCTTTGAGCATGCTATTATGTTGTAGGTACTTTGTTTCTGTGCTTTGCCGTCGTTCGTACATCTATTTAATTTTATTGAACATCATATTTGTATATATAAGTACATAGTTTATATATATGTATTACTGAGTGATATATGGACTGTTTTCTCTTTGTTTTTACCACAAGTCGACCGTTTGGCGGCTCCACTTATTCTACTCTGTATTGTGGTAAGTGCGGGCGAGCGGAAAGAGGAAGACCAGCACTGATAGCCTGGTATTAAAGGGTGAATAAGCCTTCAGAGAGTTGTAGGGGCGGTTAGCTAGGCATAAAGAGCAAACAATCATCAACTAAGAACGGATCATTGCTTTCCATTTGATGGCTCACATTCCCATCTCTCTAAAAGCCGTCATAAGTCACGCCTGGCAGTCAAAAGTACTGCCGAGATCACGTTATTTGTTGCTACGAGATATCATCATCCTTTCCTGGCAATCTGTCTGTCTACAAGCCACGCCCACCAACCTTTGTTTTTCGTCGAAGTCTTGAAAGTATACACCATAAAAATATTCAGTCCACATCATTATCACAGTACTTGTACCAGCATGTTAGAGCTGTACATACATCTTTACTGCAGTTCATTAATACATACATTTGGATGTGTACCGATCCGGGCTGTTTTTTTTTATTAACAGGAAAAACTGAAACGCGTACGTTTTTGTTATTGTTTATTAATTAAACTGATATACTTACTGATGTAAAACAGAAAATATGTATATAATGCCCATAAAATTACAATCTCTATTTGACCATAAGAGCACAATAAATATTGTAGTTGAATATTTTGGCGATTCAAATATGGTTGGGATATTTTTTTTTATTAAACTTGCTGACGAATTTATATGAAATGTAAAACACTACGAGTTTCGTGAGATACTGAATTCAATATTAAGGCTTAGTGTAACCTTTCTTTTTGCTCATGTGACATTCTCTGAAAAAAGAACAAGATACACGAACGTGTGGGCGAACATTTGTTCAGTACAACACACAAACAAGTATCTATTCATCGCTAAAAGCGATAGCGGGAGGCATGGAAATGTTTATTGATTTAATATGTGTGTGAGTTCCTTGTTCTTGTAAGATTTTTGCTGAACCTGTAATAATGGGGGGGGGGGGGACCCAGTCAACATGCCACGTTTTTCCTAAAATGTACTCACTAAAGATATATTTTATGTTATCTTATGTCTAGTCTCCTGTGACTTCATAATCCCATGTAGATACTTTTGACGTTAGATATGTTAATATAGCTGTAACTGTTTTCTTGTGGATTCAGACGGATAAGTACTGTTATGGAGACGAAACTTTTAGTAGTGACAGACCGTAAACAAAGTACCTCTGTGATCATCACAATAAACTTTATGTTTATGTCAGCACCACCATGACAACACACACTATAAGTACATCAGTCCAACATCTGTAGACCTTGTATGTCAGCACCACCATGACAACACCCTATAAGTACATCAGTCTTATACCAGTAGAACTTGGATGTCAGCACCACCATGACAACACCCTATAAGTACATCAGTCTTATACCAGTAGAACTTGGATGTCAGCACCACCATGACAACACACACTATAAGTACATCAGTCCAACATCTGTAGACCTTGTATGTCAGCACCACCATGACAACACACACTATAAGTACATCAGTCCAACATCTGTAGACCTTGTATATCAGCACCACCATGACAACACACTATAAGTACATCAGTCTTATACCAGTAGAACTTGGATGTCAGCACCATCATGACAACACACTATAAATACATCAGTCTTATACCAGTAGAACTTGGATGTCAGCACCACCATGACAACACACTATAAGTACATCAGTCCAAAACCGGTAGAACGTGTATGTCAGCAGCACCATGACAACACACTATAAGTGCATCAGTCTTATGCCAGTACAACTTGTATATCAGCACCACCATGACAACTCACTATAAGTACATCAGTCCAACACCGGTAGAACTTGGATGTCAGCACCACCACCACAACACACTATAAGTACACCAGTCCTACGCTGGTAGAACGTGTATATCATCACCACCATGACAACACACAATGTATATATGTTTTGTAAGGCCGGTAGAACGTATATGTCGTCACCACCATGACAACACACTAGACAGTAGACTTTGTAGATATGAATTACAATGATATTATGGGAATGTTTCAATTTTTGTAAAATATATCTTGTTCAAAAACAATAAGGGTAATACGTATTCATCGAAAACAGCTCTTACAATATTATTACATGGTGAATTTTACTTCTTTCTTGGTATGTCTCTTCTTTTTACTTCGGATTCACTTCCGTTTTGAACTCTGTTCTTTAGTTTGTTTCACTGTAGCTTCAATATTAGTAATAATTAGTCTTACTTGTCTAATTCTTCACCCACAATCCTCAGCAAAATCTGTCAATTGTCTTTATACACCCTCACGTTTTGTTCCTCAAATCCTCAGCCAAATCTGCCAATTGTCTTTATACACCCTCGCGTCTTGTTCCTCAAATCCTCAGCAAAATCTGCCAATTGTCTTTATACACCCTCACGTCTTGTTCCTCAAACCCTCAGCAAAATCTGCCAATTGTCTTTATACACCCTCACGTTTTGTTCCTCAAATCCTCAGCAAAATCTGCCAATTGTCTTTATAGACCCTCACGTCTTGTTCCTCAAATCCTTAGAAAAATCTGGCAATTGTCTTTATACACCCTCACGTCTTGTTCCTCAAATCCTCAGCAAATTCTGCTAATTGTCTTTATACACCTTCAAGTCTTGTTCCTCAAATCCTCAGAAAAATCTCTCTATCGTCTTTATACACCCTCACTTCTTGTTCCTTAAATCCTCAGCAAAATCTGTCCGTTGTCTCTATACACCCTCACTTCTTTTTCTTTAAATCCTCAGCAAAATCTGTCCATCTTCTTTATAACCCTCTCTTCTTGTTCCTTAAATCCTCAGCAAAATCTGTCCATCGTCTTTGTACACCCTTACTTCTTGTCCCCCCCCTCAAATGTTAACGCCCAAGATCTGACGGTCGAAATATACTGTTGAATGTCTTTGGCGACATGTTGGTCGCTTTGTGATGAAACATTTTTTTTTCTACTTCGTTACACTCCACATTCTTCATATGGTAGAAACAGCTGTTCATACCATTACTTACCATCAGTCATTCAGCACATATTCCTCGGATTCTACTGCATCAGAATATCTGTATCGAATTGTACTTCCGGTCTGGTTCTTTTTATCATTCTTTTTATCAGTGTTACAGACGTGAAGCAGTGTGTTATGTTGTTGGTTTAAATTACGTAGATGCTGAATTATAGGGTTTGTTAAAAAAAAAAATCTATATCTGTACATTATGGCGGGTCACATCCTATCCTTCATCGGATTTTCTCGAAAGACTTTCATGTTGCTTCCCACGCTTGTAGAGTGTATATCGTTGATATGTGATGCCTCGGAACCTTAAATGCAATTCATAACATATAAAGCTGTTTAACAACCTACGAGCAAACGTCCCTAGCAATCAAAGTTTATTTTTATTTTAAAAAAAAAGTGTCTGTTACTGAAGTAATTATACGTTTTTAAAAGCAATTAATGAGGTAAAAATATTCTGTTTACTTTTAAACAGATATAATGACACAACCATGATGAAAATGCAGCCATGAAACGCTTAGTGTACATTTTCTGTCAAATATTGTTTACTTAAACGATCATATATAAAAACAAAACAAAAATTTACTTTTAATTTATCTCATGTGTACAAGCGATTAGTGATATATGACAACTTTCCCTATTAAACAAAATAACTGTACAAACATCGCTTAGCGATTTATTTAAGCAATTCTCGTCTACCCGCCTCATTTCTTTTATTTTTTCTTCATCTAGGAGTGTTGTGCTCTACGATAACACAGCGGAAATATATCATTTTATAACTCTCAAACTTATGGTTCGATCTCCGCAGTTAACACAGCAGAGATAGTCCCACTGTGCATCTTTTTGCTTAACAACAGTAAAAAAAAAAAAAAAGTTGAAAAAAATATAAAAGTTTTTTTATACAGCTCATTTTTATCCTTTTTTCAAAAAAGTAACATTTATACCTTTTCTTCCTTTTATACTTTCTAAACACTTTTTCTCCAACTCCCCCCAGGGGAAAGCTGGAATAATTAAAGCAAAAATGTGGTCACCACTAACTACGGCGCTCAAAGCAAAGTGCCCCCCCCCCCCATGGCACAGCAGTTTCGATACTCGTGGCGGGCGGAATACAAATAGCGTATTGTTTAGCTTTGCTTAACTACAAACAGACAAAATGACTTGCGATTGTATTTCATCTTGGCCATTACATTGAAACTGTTCTTCTAACGGGTTTTATTGCAACTGTTTATTTTTTTATCGGCTTTAAAAAAGATTTGATTTTTTTTTTTGCCGACGCCATCAGCTCACTTGTGACACATTAATGTGCCACTGCACATCCTTTGCAAAAGCAGTGTGAAAATTAGGGGGTTTCAGCTAAAGTTTCATTTGTGGATAAGGTTTGTTCTGTAATCTTTGTTACTGAATGTAATATTCAATTTAATCTGTCCCCACCTCCAGTGGGTCCGCAGTAGGTTTATGGACTTACAATACTAAGATCCGGGGTTCGATTCTTCAAGGAGGACAGAACACAGATAACCCATTATGTAGCTAAGAAAACAATAATAACGATAAGTTTATGGACTTTCAATGCTAAAACCTAGGGTTCGATTCTACGTAAGGAACAGAGCGTAGATAGCCTATTGTGTAATTTTGCGCTAAAACAACAACAACAACAACACCCATTTATACTTGCTGCTTATGTAGTAAGTTGCTTACTAAGATGGTTATAATTAGATTCTAACCTATAAAGTTAAAGTCATATCAAACAAATCAGTAAACACACCATCAAGTAACTGTAGTAAGTTGCTTACTAAGATGGTTATAATTAGATTCTAACCTATAAAGTTAAAGTCATATCAAACAAATCAGTAAACACACCATCAAGTAACTGTAGTAAGTTGCTTACTAAGATGGTTATAATTAGATTCTAACCTATAAAGTTAAAGTCATATCAAACAAATCATTAAACACACCATCAGGTAACTGTAGCAAGTTGCTTACTAAGATGGTTATAATTAGATTCTAACCTATAAAGTTAAAGTCATATCAAACAAATCAGTAAACACACCATCAA
>NW_013665976.1:596549-615451 GCF_000517525.1 Limulus polyphemus | reverse complement strand
GGTAGAGCTTTGGATTTCGAAGTTATCGAGCCGGATTCGAATTCGCGCGATATCACAAAATATCCCCTTACTTTAAGCTGTATGTGTGGGTTTTAAAAGTAATAATTAATCCCTTAGCGTGGGTGAAAGGGTGCTGCTGCCTGGCTGCTTCTTTTTTTTTTTTTTATCTGGTCAGTTCAAAATTAGGGACCGCTGATTTGTTTGTGTAGCCTGGCATGGCCAGGTGGTTAGGGCGCTTAACTCGCAATCTGAGGGTGGCGGGTTCGAATCCCCGTCCCATCAAACATGCTCGCTTTTTCAGCCGTAGAACGTTACAATTTGGCAGTCAATCCCACTATTCGTTGGTAAAAGAGATAGCGGTGGGTGGTGCCTTCTCTTCTGCTAAATTGGCGATAGCTTTGCGCGAAATTCATACCAAACCACAAATACAAAATGGATCATTGTGTAATTCCAGCAACAGAGACATTAATTGTTTTAAAAATTCTACAGTGATAATGTTTAAGTATGAACAATTAGAATACCGTATTTTTCGGAATATAGGACGCACCCTTATTTTGAAGACAAGGTTTTGGGGAAAACTTTACTATACTAACTTTACTAACTCCATTACTATAATTTATTTTTTTATTATTTAGGGAGCATTATAAATAGTTATGTTTTAAAAGAAAAAAAAACTACTGTTGTTATAAATAACACATTCAATTGAACTAAACTATGCATGCCTATTTAAATATATTTACACATGGCTTGTGTATATCGTATATATATTATTCATATCTTCGGTGTACAGGACGCAAGCAGATTTTGACATCAACTTTTGGGGTAAAAAGTGCGTCTTATACACTGAAAAATACAGTAAGTTTTTCTTCAATTATAGCACAGCTTACTCTTCAAAATAGTCAAATTAAAAGGCAATTTTTGGCAGAATGTATATTTTGTAGTTGATAATTTTATCATTTAACTGAATGCATCTGTCCAGTAAAACCCATTTATTTCATGTACAATTTTTTCGTTTTGTACAGAAGGTTTAAATAAGCACATGCAGAGTTTTAGGTTGGGTCACTAGTGTTCGTAGGAGCAGAATATGTTTTCAAAACTCAGTCCGGAGTTGAAGGCTTATAACGCTAAAAACCAGGTTTCGATACCTGTGGTGGATACAGTACAGATAGCCCATTGTATAGCTTCGTCTTTAACAACAAACAAATAAGATATTTTGATTTATAAAAAGAAAAAAAAAATCACGATCTCTCTCTACAGACGTTTCTTTCGTAATGTATTTGACTGTACTTTCGAAGCGCTTGTTTCCCACCAGGTGAAGATATTTGAAATTAAAAGAATCTAACAACATGCCGATTCGGTATTTCCACGCGTGCTGTCTACTAAGTTTTTTTTTTATGATTCATATAAGTGTATTATTAATACGTAAAATTCTCATACTTGTTACAAGTTAGTGAAATGTATTCATTTTTCATTCTAACTCCCACTTCACAACAAAGTGTTATATACGAATGCAATTCGCTTTACTAAATTTTGTAAACTTCATTGTTTGTATTCTTTTAACAAACCAGGTGAGTGCCTCGACGGCTATATATATTATCAGGTTGTTTTTTTTATCTGCTTTCTTCGTGGTATGGGATGCTCTTTTCTATAGTTTCTAAAATCCATTAACTGGATCGTGACGGCGCAACATTTCAACTTTATGCAACGAGCACTGGATTTTTCTCCTTACGCCAAAATCGTGGTTCAGTGCTTGATTCTGTTATCTCTAGATAAACTGTGAAAACCCAGTCATTTGTAAACTTCAAATAATTACTTCTGTTTATGATGAAAAAAGCTTTGCTCAATGTTGCCTGCGTGGGTTCTCGTGGAGGCTCAGGCTGTCATGCATTTTGCGACGAGCTTTGTCTGTGATATAGCGGCACAGCCCTCTGTTGAATGAAAGTCAAAGAATAAGTAGAAGTACATATATTTTATGTCTAATCCATTCTATGTTACGTTTGTCTGATTGCCCCCCCCAACCCCTCCATCTGCATGTTATTTCGTTCAGCAGGTGCTGGCTGAATTAAAGACTAACGGGTTGATGACTTGATTCTCATTCGCCACCTGTTACCTGTACGTATAAGGGAATGAGGATATTATCCTCAGTAGCCACTGCCCTACCAGCAGATACATTATACATATGTAAGGTCCCTTTCAGATATCCTTAGAATTTTATTGATCTTTTTTATAACGCACAAATTATTATTAATTATTATTTGTGAAATGCCTCCCAGTGGCACAGCAATATGTCTGCGGACTTACAACGCTAGAAACCGGGTTTCGATACCCGTGGTGGGCAGAGCACAAATAGCCCATTGTGTAGCTTTGTGAAATGTCTTGGAACAGTGAGTATGATCTGGGTGATTATTTAACAACTACATCTGTGCATACAGTAACGGCTATTGTTCTCGAGCCGATCACCAACGCCTTTTCTAAACATGTAACCGTTGGCTGCTTACTACTTGTATAATATATTGTCATAGAAGACTACTTACTGATGAAGGAGTCGTCGAAATGTGGATACGTGACACTAGGCCGTAATGAACGCTCCGGGAATTACTTTAATAGTCTACTTTTCCACACAATAATGATAATTATGCGCAACTAGAGTGCCGCATTCTCGTACATTCGAAACCTTCAATCAATTTCAAGGCTCGAGTCTGTATATATATCTTTTTGTCACGATATTTAAAAAGAAACAAAACAAAAACATTTGTTTTCAGTGACAAGATAAGCTACAGAATGGAGAACCATCTATGAGAATCAACGATAAATAAATATTAACACGAACGTGACAGAGGCGTGGCCAAGCCCCCCCCCCCCCATCTGAAAAATCTAGGCATATCGATTAAATATTATATTTCAGCTTTTATATATAATAAACTCGTTTTGTATCATTTAATAAAAACAAATATATAACTTCTACAAACACTGGTACATTTGATTTGATTTGTTTGAATGGACATTTTATTAAAAATTTAGATCAATATCAGCTTTTTCATTTATTGGCTTCCCCCTTAAAATTGTCTGAGTGGAAAACCTGGCTACGTCACTGGAAAAAGAAGACTCGCGTCATCAAGACAAGTTTCCTATTGGTCATCTTTTTAGTTAATCTTAACCACCTTTTATAATTTGTTTATTTTGTAACTGAACCATGCGTCTAATTTATCTTTCTAAATTTAGTTTTTGTTGATATTTATTACACAAGTAATGTCTCAAAATATTCGGTGCTTAGACTTCTTCTATCAGCACATTAATATGAGTACGAAGTCGTAACTTGATGATGATTTCGTAAACAAGTTTGATTTGATGTTAGAAACAACAACATTGTCACATTTCATTGTAATAAGGACAGCGTTGTCGTGATCCAGCTCAGTTTATTTCTGATGTAATGCACGATCGACACTGTGAAATGAAAGACTTCGTTTTCGGCGGGTTTTAGTTCTCTTAATGCTGACTCTTGCACATTCGCTACAGTAATATATATACGGATTTGTGAGGTTCATTTCAACAACAAACCCGAGCGTGAATCAACAAATGGAACTTGATTGTTGTTATTGGTTTTATTTCTTCTTTCGTGTGCAGAGTTTGACGACTAATTTACTTTACGACAGTTTTTACTTCCATTCTTCTTCTGTGATTTAGCCACCGAATCACAAGAAACGAATTAAAATCAAAATGAGGTCAGAAAAGTATCAAAGTGTCTGCAACTAAAGAAGTAACATTCCCCATTACTGTAGATTCGCCCCCCACCCCTCATGTGACACAGCGGTATGTCTGCGGACTTACAACGCTAGAAACCGGGTTTCGATACCCGTGGTGGGCAGAATACAGATAGCCCATTGTGTAGCTTTGTGCATATCTACAAACAAACAAACAAATAACCGACGTGTCCTTTTCGCCCAGTACGTTAGTCTCTCTCATACTCTTCAGTTCCGATGGACTTGACATTTTAAGAGGCTGAGAGCTGAATTAAGAAAGGATTACACATTTCAGGGATGTAATACGGTAAGCCGGATACTATGATTCCCATTACAGTTTGGTTGGTTTGTTATGAATTTAACGCAAAGCTACACGAGGGCTATCTGCGCTAGCCGTCCCTAATTTAGCAGTGAAAGATTATTGGGAAGGCAGCTAGTCATCACCGCCAACTCTTGGGCTACTATTTTACCAGCGAACAGTGAGATTGACCGTAACATTATAACGCCCCCAAGGGCGAGCATGTTGGGTGGGACGGGGATTCGAACCCGCGACCACCAGATTGCGAGTCGAGCGCCCTAACCAGTTACAGAAATAAGCTCATTCCCCTCTTGAAATAGTGAGCCTTTCAAATTGAAGGGGGTCAGGTCTAGCTGTGTGTGTGTGTGTGAGAGAGAGGGGGATATCTTGAGAAATGTACGATTGAATTTCAGATTTTTATTCCTCATTTTTTATCATTACTTGGAATATAGTCGATGTTGTGACGTGTTGAGGCAATGCACAAATGATTAAGAATATAATATCATGTTTTTCTTTTTCTCCTACAAAATTGTCTTATAAAATCGTTCTTGTGTCGAATGTTAAACTTATGGCGTTGTTATAGCTTTGTAATGTATGGAAAGGCGCGTTTGCTGACACCAATATTTTCTTAATAAAAATCTGCACCTCTCGTCTTCCAGCAACTTTACTGACGACATTAACCAATGGGATTTATGCTCACCGGGTCTGTTTCAGATTATGGGTGGGTTTTCTAGAAATTTCCAACCAGTTTATGTGTAAATTCTGACCCTCGTTTAAAACTTTGTCTTTCTTGTTCCACCTATCTATGATGTCTAGACGAGCTAGTAAAATCTGTCGTTTATTTCGAATGAAAGAAATTTCACGTTTAATGTCAAGGCCGAAAGCTATATGTTTTTGGTTTAATTGGTTGTTTCACCCATCCAAATTCAACGTTTACCCATCGAATTGGTAGTAACTTGTTTGACGGCATTGTTGGTGTAGCCAGTAAGGTGACCCGTTGCTCGTTACGACTTCTCATAAAAATTATGTTTCTTGAATAACGTTTGAACAAGCTAGGTGGCGCGCCTGATCACTGAATCACAATAGAATTGAGAATTACAGGGGTTAGTGAGAGGATGTAGAAGATAGTTATAATGGCAACAAGTTAGTTCGCGCTTTCATTTAATGTCTTTTTTTTTCTTTTACTTTTTAAAACTTTTCTCTCATTTTAGATAACATTTTGTTTATTATTTCGCATTAAAAGCAGCCAATTTAACCCTGTCACTTAGAAAGTTATGCTATGCGTACAACAACACCACGCTTAAATTACAAGCACGTCCATCAGCAATAGATGTTGCATTCTGTGCATTATCAAAATGTTGCATTTCTCTACTATAAAGAAGATATAATAGAAACTATGATAAAAAGCACAAAGAAAGGCTTACTGCTCCCGGCACTTGTTCCGGTTCGAGCTAGAATAATACTCCGGTAGAGGGCACTAATATAACCACCTCCAAACTTTGTATCTTTTATAATAAGATTGAAAAGAATACACAAGAAAATAAAATACTGTGTTTAGTACAAACAATATAATCACCGACTGTTTGAAAAAAAAATACCGTGTGTAATACAAACAATACACTCATCTACTGTTTGAAAAAAATACTGTTTAGTACAAACAATATATTCACCGACTGTTTGAAAAAAAATACTGTTTAGTACAAACAATATATTCACCGACTGTTTGAAAAAAAATACCGTGTTTAGTACAAACAATATACTCACCGACTGTTTGAAAAAAATACTGTTTAGTACAAACAATATACTCACCGACTGTTTGAAAAAAATACTGTTTAGTACAAACAATACACTCACCGACTGTTTAGAAAAAAATACTGTTTAGTACAAAAAATATACTCACCGACTGTTTGAAAAAAAATAATGTAAATGTTAATCCTCTCGTTTCCCAATTTATTTTAACGCAACAGAAGGACTTAGAAATCTAATAAGTTTCAAAATGAAATTACATTTAAAAGAAATGGATAGAAAAGATGTTAATAATAGATGTTAATTCCAAATTTTTCTTTGCATAACCAGTAAGATACAAATTCTGAAATTACTGTACAGCTCATGAGAAATTTGATTATATCATTTATTTTAATAAATATTTACCATTATGCACTATAGAGGGTAGAAATATTTGAGTCATCAGCTTTTGAGAAGAAGTAAAAAATCTATATGTTACGTGATTTAAGTAGAACATCTTACACGAACTTAAAAGTAATCCAAATGGCATCGGGGATTATATGGTTTTATAATTGTTGTAAAGATTTCATAATTACATAATAGTCCTGATCGTTTCCGATACTACTACTTCATGTTGTTCCAAAGATTTCGTGTTACAGAGTGTATATATAGTCAAGATAGAATTTCATGTAAAATTTTATGGCTTTTATTCTCATATATTTTTGAGTTTCAATTTTTTTTATTCCTAAATATATTTTTTTATCCTTACCACAGCACCCGATTCACTGAAAAGGATATAACATTAGAGTTTGCCATCTTTCTAGAAAACATCAAAAAGACATGAATATATTACTAGTATAGTTATATTTTCCTTCGTTGTTGGAATTTTAACACAATAAATTTCACTCTTCATCTTTGGTGGTTTCAAACACTGCAGGTTCCATTTTCCTTTTTATGAAATTTAAAAATTAGAGGTTCCACTGTTTTTCTTTGTTGGACTTAAACACCAGAGGTTTCACTCTTCTTTATTGGATTTAAACAAGAGGTTCCGTCTTTCTTCTTTTGGATTTAAACAACAAATGTTCCAATCTTCATCTTCGTTGAATTTAAAAGAAGAGGCTCCGCCTAACTTCTTCTGGATTTAAACAAAAAGGTTCTAATCTTCATCTTTGTTAAATTTAAACAAGAGGTCCCGCCTTTCTTTTTTTGAATTTAAACAAGAGGCTCCGCTTTTTTTTTTCTTCTGGATTTAAACATTAAAGGTTCCAATATTCATCGTCGTTAAATTTAAACAAGAGGTTCGATTCTACTTCATTGAAAGACTAAAGGTTCCACTCTTCATCTCTTCTTTGGAGTTATTAACGCTTAGTGCTGTAACTGATGTATTCAGAGCCCAGGGCAAGGTTATCGATATGCATCTTCCTTGTTTTTAAGAAATATTTTTTCCAGCGAAAACAAGATATAGCAGACCACTACCCAAAATATATATTGCATATATAAATAAATACACTCACCCTCGTCTAGACTTATTGATCCAGGAAAAATAAAGATAAACACACAGTTTCTACGATTTTGTTATAATATGTACATGATTCATTAGCTCATTGACACCCATATTCGCAAGCAATCTTTCGACTCTGCTGATTCCAGTAGTTATAGGCGAAGATGTCATTCATGATATATTAGAGATACGTTACCACTTTCACAGAAGCCTATTTTTGGCGACCCTACGTAACGGTGCTCGAAGCAATTACTCCTATTGCCTTACTATAGTTACAGCCCTGCGTGACTCTCGTTTTCTCGCGTTTCTTTTGTTTGTTTGTTTGTTGTTAAGCTATGCCCACCACGGGCATCGAAACCCAGTTTTCAGCGTTATAAGCTTTCAGAACTCTAGTATTTCTTTTTTGCAAAGGTGGTCATAAGTTGTTGAAATTAAATAAACATATAACATCATCTCTCTGTATATTAGAGGTTTACATGTTGTAAACTATGGATGTATTTGTTTATTCCTTTTTTTTTTAAATGTACACTACAAAGGAAGTGGGTGTATGCCACAATACTGAAATGTATGTTGTTGTCTTTTCACATATTTACCTATTTATTCATAGTTACAGCATTTTATTTGATAAAACGTATATATATCTAATAGACTCCATAAATGTCACCATGCTTACGTTCTAGCCATGGTTGACGGGGTGGGGGTTGGGCTGCGGATTGAAGGGTCCAAGGTTTGATATCTGATGCTCCACAACTTTCATCTGTGTGGTTGTATAATAGTGTCAGTCAATCTCCCTATTAGATTTAAAAGAGTCGAAAAAAGCCCTTTTAACGGACAGTGCTACTGATTAGCTGCCCTCACTCTGGCCAATGGTTAAAAATTACAGACGACTATTCCTGAGCGCATGTGATCCTAATGTTCCCTTCAGGTTAAAAGTTCTAATTCCAATGTTCTAACCACTGGGTTAAGTTTGGCTACAGGTGTACCCAGAAATTGAGGGCTGTTTAGGAGGTGAGGCACGTTTATTTATAAAATTGGTTTTCCGCTAAGAAAATCAACTGATTTACATTCAGCTTGGGAAGTTGAAACATAATAAAGCGAGCAAGTTCCGTTAGGCTACAGGAAATTATTTTCATTTTACTTAATTAGTAAAGTCTTGTGAAACGTGCTCGTTGTGTTGCGTTGTACATAGTCAGCTGCAGTCAAGAAACAAAGTAAAACGTTAAAAAAAATAAATACTGAATGCAAATAATGTTTATGATTTTCTGGGACTTGACTAGCTGTTTCGTAAGTTTTGTTTACTTTAGAGTCGAAATCTGAGTAGAATATAAGACTTATGGCTTTACTGATCCGCATTATTCTAAACCAAAAAATTTAACGGTTGTTACCCAGAAAAGTCTTGAAAAAATTAGCTCCAGACGGTCGATGAAAAGTGAGCGAATCTAATCTCTGGCACGTATCAATTGTTTAACCAATAAAAAAATTAGGCAATGTCTATAAAATATCCTTATTGTTCAGGGGGAGATCCATGATTTTCTTAAAGGGAGTGTCCAAAATTTATTTATTTATTCTTGCTATCATTAGATAATAAAAATACCGGTCACCATTTTTATCTAGTTTTATCACAAAGGTTACTGATTTTCATGTTATTGACAAAACAAAAATACCAATACATTTATTTCAACCAAATAATTTCTTAAACAAAAAATAATTTGTACATTGTAACATATTTGAGCACAAAATCGCACCAATTAAGACATATGTCATATCTATAGATTTTTAAAGGAAAAAAAAGGGGGGTCCGGATCCCCTCTAAGTCCAACACTGTTGTTGATAGTTCCCAGAAAGGAAATATACTTCATCTGTCAATAATCATTTCGTAGGGGGGGGGGGATGGAACATTTACTCTATAGAAATTGCAGCCGTCCAATTCTTTTCGTTTTCTTTGTAGATACTTTCTGGGGACAAATTGGTCGTATCTATTAGATACGTTTAGTAAAGCAGTTCGTCTTGTGCTTACATTCCAGCCAGTCAACGCCTCCATTCATTTTCTCTGGCTGATTAATGGAAATGGAAATGGCTATAGATTTGTCAAATAAAGAATCATTCGACACAGGCTTTGTTTTAAGTTTCGGATCATCCATATATAGTTCTAGTTGATCAAGCTCGTCATCATGACGTTAATCGCATTTGCGTCAAAAGGAGAAGTTGGTTCGAACTCCAAACGTCTTCGTCATATCTGTATGTGTGTGTGTGTATGTATATTTATGGTCTAGTCACTTGTAAAAGAGAACATTTGCATAAAATCACCATCATTGTGATGAACTGTGTAATTGTGGGAACGTTTCTTTGCTCTCACACACGGGACGTTGCTTGTTAAGTAAATGCATATTATGATTCCGTAGGCTACGTATATACTTAACCAAATTTTACTCATTATATTTAAGTGGATGAACTATACCACGGGATGAACAGTACGTTTTACAAATTGGACCTTACACGTTTGGCATATGTGACAACAACAACAACAAAAAGTTATTTTCACTGCATCATCTCGTGAACACGTCTCATATTGACGAATTTTGATTCTTTGTGACATACTGTGTTTTCACTCCTGTACCAACAATGTTACTACTGTAGATATCTGGAGAACCTGGTTTTCCAAGTACTTGAAGAGGACTTGAAGTACTCATCATTAGAAGTGTGAGCCAGGCGTGGTCTAGTGTTAGCATGCTCGAACTGTGAATTCGAGGTTTCTGTTAATCAGTTGCCTTCCATCTGTAGTCTGTGTATAAGTTCAAAAGAAGAAATGGCTGTAAACTAGAAATGTTACTCAGACTACAGACTGATACTTAAAACATGATCTAATAATAACGAACACAGACCATAAACTGATACTTTAAAATGATCTAATAATAATGATCACAGACTACAAACGGATATTCAAAACACCATATGATAATAACGAATGCAGACACAAACTGATGCATGAAACATCACATAATAATGACGAACACAGACTACAGACTGATACTTAAAACGTCATATACTAATAATGAACGCAGACTACAAACTGATACCTAAAACATCATATAATTATAACGAACATAGACTACAAACTCGTACCTAAAACATCATGTAATTATTATGAACACAGACCATAAACTAATATTTGAAACATCACATAATAATGACGAACACAGACTACAGAGTGATATTTAAAACGTCATATACTAATAATGAACGCAGACTACAAACTGATACCCAAAACATCATATAATTATAACGAACACAGACTACAAACTGATATTTAAAACACGATATTATAATAATTGAGAATCATCTGACGCAAGAAAACACCACTGTAATCTGATTGTGGGTATTTAAGGGACACAAACTGTCAGCAAAATAACTGTTTTGTGCAGTAAAGCAAAAACAATTGGTAGAAGATTTGCTCCCCTCTCCGTCGCCCCCCCCCAGAGGCACAGCGGTATGTTTGCGGACTTATAAAACTAGAAACTGGGTTTCGATACCCGTGGTGGGCAGAGCACAGATAGCCCATTGTGTATCTTTGTGCTTAATTACAAACAAACAAATTCCTGTCCGTCAATTAACAAATAAAAAAAATAAAAGTAAGTGTTTGTTTGTTTGTGGTTAAGCACAAAGGTACACAATGGTCTATCTGCGCTGTGCCCACCACGGGTATCGAAACCTGGTTTCTAGCGTTATAATTCCGCAGACTTGCTGCTGTGCCACTGAGGGGCTAAAAGTAAATGAGCATAAATATTTTTACTTTTCCAACACAAACTGGTAGGAGTGGGGAGTAAGTAAACGTCGCTGTTGTTGTTATACTTCTGACTAATAGCCCCCCCCCCAATTTATAACGTGTACAGGGATGAGGATATCGTTACTTTGTCAACTGTAGAACACATTTTAAAATTCATGATACATATTTACTTTATTAGCTCATTTAGTTGTTTTAAAAAAAGGGCGCGGGTCGGCCCTGTGGTAGAGCTCTGGATTTCAGAGTTAGCGAGCCGTGCGATACTGCAAAATATTCCCCGCATTTTAAGCTGTGAGCGCGTTATAAGAGTGACAATCAATACCTTAGTGTGGATGGTGAGTTGTAAGGCGATGCTGATTGGCCGTCTTTCGTGTAATTAGTAATTCAAAATCGTGGACGATCGGAAGATAGCCTTAGTAGCTTTGACATAAATACTAAATACTAGATCTAAAAAAAGTGCGACAGGTGAGTATACTGGAATGGACGTCCATGAATACTCTGCCTGAACAATCTATCCAAGAAGTACGACAGGCTTCTTGTGTGGGGCGACAACAAACATCGTCTGCTGGGTAGAGTGGAACGCAAGTAAAACGCATACAGAGTTAGCTTTGAAGTTCCATGATCGATACTTATATAGATATTTGGGTTAAGATCCAGTTCTGAATTAAACGTGTACGTGAAATGCTGGTCTTCCTTACGTAAACCTTCTTCAGTTTACGATAATGAACAAAAAACTTACCGCCCAGCGAGTAGAAGGACACCGATAAATTTTTCAAGCCTGACCGACCCAGTCTTGTCCTATTGCACGTATAATTTGTTAATGTCACGCTGTTGCTTGAAAAGCGAAATAACCAAAACTATATCGTCATGTGACTTTTCGTTCCTTCGTGTAGGTCTCTGGCCAGCGTTTTTTATTATTACTATTATTATTTTTATTTAAGTACTATTTAATATCATAGCATAAGCTCCGTGGATCGTATCGAAATTAATGGCATGCTCGTTCGGACATGACTATAAGGGTGGTCATTGCAAACTATAAACTATATATATATATATATTACAACAAGATTTCATAACTGGAGGATCTACTTAGATCTTTTTGTTCTTTCTTTATGACATTTATGCTCTGAGCGTTATAATAGCACACGTAGAGTCATTCGTATACACACACACACGTACTTCTGTGTGTATGTCTGTCTGTTTCTTTATGTAGAGACATATACTGAATATCTGACTAAATAAAGAACGTATAATTAAACGCAGAAATTCAATAGATTATCTGCTAAATCTTTTGAACTCGAAAGTAAAATCACTTGGATGAGGTGCCACTCTAAGAGGCATTAACTACAGCAATTATGACAAGAAACAAAAGCGAATAAGAATGTGGCTTGCAAGATGGTTACTTACTTGATGTTTCAGGTCCCAATATCCCTAGAGGTTTGTAACAGCGATTAATATTACACCATTTTCTACGTGTTAAGAGATTTTCTACGAAATTGCACCTAAGGTTGTGTTATTGGGCTGCAATTACTGTTTTTCATATCAGTGCCTGGCCTGCTTTTCCTTGCGTCAAATACTCTTCAAAATTATTCTTTTTTGTTTTACACCTCTATCGTACCTTTGAAGCACGCTAGAAGCCATTCTGAAAGAGTAATATTTAACTGAACGTCTTCCTTTAAAGTATTAAAGACAATATTAATAAAGCAAAAAGGGCTAAGCTTAGCCTAATGGTTAACGTACCGGGCTGCGGATCGATTGATCCAAGATTCGTGATAAAAGAAAGCAATATCGTTTGCAGCAGTTAGTGAAAAATCACAGTTAATGGACCAAAGAATTTGTTCCATTTACTGTGGTTTTTCACTATCGAAAGTTCGAACCTTGTTATGCCGCTGAATACGTTCCGCACTTTCAACTGTAGAAACGTTATAACTGGTTAGTCGACCTGCTGTTCGGTTAATAGTTGTTGAATAGGCAACTGGTGCTACAGCGTACTCGTTGGTTATATGGTGTTAATTGTACGTTAAGTAAATAAAATACATACAGCCTTCTATGAATGGTGTTAGTTGTACGTTAAGTAAACAAAATACATACAGCCTTGTATAAATGGTGTTAGTTGTATGTTAAGTAAACAAAATACATATAGCCTTGGATGAATGTTAGTTTTACGTTAAGTAAACAAAATACATACAGCCTTGTATGAATGATGTTAGTTGTATGTTAAGTAAACAAAATACATACAGCCTTGTATGAATGGTGTTAGCTGTACGTTAAGTAAACAAAATACGTGCAGCCTTGTATGAATGGTGTTAGTTGTATGTTAAGTAAATAAAATTCGTTCAGCCTTGTATGAATGGTGTTAGCTGTATGTTAAGTAAATAAAATACATACAGCCTTGTATGAATGGTGTTAGCTGTATGTTAAGTAAATAAAATTCGTGCAGCCTTGTATGAATGGTGTTACCCGTCACATACAGCTTTATTATGGACGATGTTTGCAGCAATTTATTACTCCTAACTTAAAACAGTATTTTAATAAGGTCGTTCTCGTGAGGAAGTCAGAAGAGATAAGCTAACTGTTCTCAAAAAGCCAGTTCCTGACTGATTATCACATAGAAACGATAACGGTGCAAGTATCCAGAGAGATCTCTAAAAGTTAGCCACAGATTGTACAATTATATAAAATAAAGACAAAATTAAGGCAACAAGTTTGGGCTGTTCTCAAAATACTGTTACAGATTAATAATTATATTTAAAAACAAACAACATAGCACATATCTCTAGCGTTTTCCAAACTTTACCACAGATTTCGTGAGCATGTAAAAAAACAAAAATGTACTAATGCAGTCTGCAGCAAGTTTTTTAACAGACTCGTATCAATTGTGGAGAACACCTACAGATTCGCTTCGACTTTGGAAAACACCTACAGATTCTTTCTGTTGATTAATTTTGAAAAACCATATCGAATCTGTAAGCATTCTATAAATTTACTCTCAGTCTGCGTTATCATGTAGAAAGCATAATATATCAGCATATCGGATCTGCAGGTGTTCTCCAGCTTCAAACACCACAATCACTTATGAAAATATACAAGACATTTCCCATGTAGATATTCCTCAAATATTAATTCCAAACCGACAAAAATCCTTAGGTGTTCTGCAAGAGAGTGCACGATTTTTATAAAAAACAAAATGCATTCAAATAACCAACAAGTAGTGAGTATTTTTTTTTTCAAATATTAACTCATAATGAATAGTCCTATAAAAGAAAACAAAAAGTAACACAATATAGCAAATATACTGAAGTCAGTGTTTTCCAAAATAAGGTGGGGGAGTTACTAAACCTCATGTTTTTGTTATTGTTGTTTCAATGATTAATTTCGAAGTGACAAATAAAAACTGGGGATGGGGAGGATAACATTGTATCGATAATTTATAGGTGCATCTCAAAAGTTAGTCCTGAAAGCCAAAGAAGAAAAAAAATTCTAGTATTACATAGGAAATCTGTGGGTTTTCTTCAGAAGGTACTTTGATGATCTTAGGAAGAAAACGGAGATACTGGAGATCTGCAGGGTTTTTTTTTGCGTCACTACTGTTAGAAAAACATTGCCGTCCTATTTCGAGTGAATGACTACTACGTTTGTCTAACTTGAGAAATGATTCTTTGTCGCTGTTATAGCCGACATGCCCAATGAGGCGAGAATGATGAGTGGTCAAGCTGTTAGGCACACAGCTAACTTCACCCGCCTACAAAATGGCTAGTGGGCTTTGTGCAAATGGATTGTAAATGACAAATTCGGTACTCTCCATTACATAAGTCAAGCTGGCAAGCGGGTAGAAAGCTTACCCTCATAGTTTATTGTACACCAGACAAGCTCTGTAATTACACGCAAACTTACGCGTAGTAAATCCTGGTACTTAAATTTAAAATATTTTATCTGATGGTGTTAACTGTTTTTGAAACGAGAAGCCAATTTTATATATTTGTTTTTAATGGCAAAAGTGTAAAGCCTGAGAAATTCTTAGGACGAGATTACGACTTGTATTACATTTGTACAAGTTCTACGCTGGTTGTAACAAGGTTTTTTTGTAAATCATATGCGTAGTGCTAAAAAGACGGCAAGAATATATTCCAGCCCACGTTTTCTATGACATCATATTTGTGAAAGTTTTACGCTGGTTGTAACAAGTTTTTTCGTATGGTCTAGATCGCGACTTGTATTACATTTGTACAAGTATTACGCTGGTTGTAACAAGGTTTTTTTGTAAATCATATGCGTAGTGCTAAGAAGACGGCAAAAATATATTCCAGCCCACGTTTTCTATGACATCATATTTGTGAAAGTTTTACGCTGGTTGTAACAAGGTTTTTGTAAATCATATGCGTAGTGCTAAGAAGACGGCGAGAATATATTCCAGCCCACGTTTTCTATGACATCATATTTGTGAAAGCATTACGCTGGTTTTAACAAGGTTTTTTGTAAATCATATGCGTAGTGCTAAGAAGACGGCGAGAATATATTCCAGCCCACGTTTTCTATGACATCATATTTGTGATAATAGGCTGGTTTCCAAGAGTATTCATTCGTTGCTTTAGCTTTTTCCTGAGATAGAGATGTTGTTCAAGTGTTATTACTTTTTGCTGCCTTGTAACTGCTATGATCGTGGTTTATTGGTTAATGTTATAACCGATTACGTGCACCTTTATTTGATAACTCAGACTCAATCACTTAAGATAACACATCCTTTCTGAGATTTAATCACTTAAGATAACACAACCTTTCGAGAAAGTTAACCCTAAGTCATTTGTGATTTACGTTTAGTAGAAAAATGTTTTTTTTTGACTGATTTATTTCACCAGTTTGAGAAAAGACTAGTATCCTACGAGAATCAAGATCACCGTTTTTTTATTTAAAAAAAATCATTTTCGCCAAAGAATCAGATTCAAGAGAATTTGAAAATCGACCATAAGATTGTAGTGACAGAATCTTGTGAAACAGTGGCTTTTCAAAGAAAGACGAGATGACAGGAATTATTTAGTAAACGTTTCAGGTTTTAGGTTGGCATTCTCTTGTAAGCACGACAAATATTACTGTGTAGCCTACAATGTGTGTGTTTGTATGTAGACACTCAGCGACACACAGAAATAAACGTACAATGTTTCGTAGATAAAATAGTTTATTTATTTTATTCTTTACCTCGTAAATAACCTTATAAATACATTTCCAAATAACGTTAATGTGCACGAGCCTAATTTTCAGAGACGCCGCTATAGCTAAGAAAATAAACAGGCTTATATTCACTGGAAATTCACACCCTGTCAAAGAAAGTCTTGGTTAAATACATATTTTGATTATTTTAAATTAACACTTTCTGACTGAACACGTACATACACTTGTGATTTAATGCAACGTATGTCACAAAAATAACATAAAATTTGGCTTAAACATCTATTAGGCTTCTCATTTTACAGTTGAGAAATTGTCATTTTTAAATTACGTAATTAGCCCCCAGTGGCACAGCGGTATGTCTGCGGACTTACAACGCTAGAATCCGCTTTTCGATACCCGTGGTGGGCAGAGCACAGATAGCTCTTGTCTAACTTTGTGCATAATTAAAAACAAACAAACAAACAAACAAACTTAATGGATTTTAATCAATTATCGTCAGCGACAAAATCGCGTTTATATAATACAAGATTTCATCGTTGAACATTATAGTAAGTATTATTATATAAATGTTTGAGGTATCCCACACTCTACAAAATGTAAAAACAGCTAATGATGAAGTACCTCATGATGACACGTTAACAGTGGCGAAACGTTGTTCTTTAAATGATACATTTTTCTAGCCCATTTTAGCTGGTTTTTTATTTTAAATATAGTAAGTATTATTATATAAATGTTTGAGGTATCTCACACTCTGACAAAATGTAAAACAGCTAATGATGAAGTACCTCATGATGACACGTTAACAGTGGCGAAACGTTGTTCTTTAAATGATACATTTTTCTAGCCCATTTTAGCTGGTTTTTTATTTTAAATATAGTAAGTATTATTATATAAATGTTTGAGGTATCTCACACTCTACAAAATGTAAAACAGCTAATGATGAAGTACCTCATGATGACACGTTAACAGTGGCGAAACGTTGTTCTTTAAATGATACATTTTTCTAGCCCATTTTAGCTGGTTTTTTTATTTTAAATATAGTAAGTATTATTATTTGAAATACAGGATATTTGTCTTCACGGAATATTTTTACTTGTATTCATCCCACCAAACATGTTTCAGTCGTGGGGGCGTTACAATGTGACGGTCAATCCCACTATTCGTCGCTAAAAGAGTAGCCCAAGAGTTGGCAGTGGGTGGTAATCACTAGCTGCCTTCCCTCTATTCTTTTACTGCTAAATTATGGATGGCTCTCGCAGATAGCCCTCGTGTAGCTTTGCGCGAAATTCAAGAAAGAAACAAACAAACTTGTATTTGTGCACTTTTCTTTACTGATTTTTGTCGCATTTTCGTTACCGTGATTTCTTTAAGAAATGCACGCTTCGGGGCAATTTGATTTTGGTGAACCCTGTATTAATTTTGCAAGGCATACATGCAAACGTATCTCAAGCCAATGAACTATATAAAGTAAAGAGTTTTTTATACTTTTTGTTTAGCTAGAAAGAAAACTCAAATCTACCCTCTCATGTGTTGAACTTACATTCCACTGCTTACCTTTTTTTTATGTGTATAACCACGTTGAACAAAGGTAATATTGTTGTAACGGTTTTTTTTCTTCGTTTGGCTTTGTTCTAGTAACTAACAGTTCAAGTAATTATCAAAACGCTTACATTCTTTCAGCAACCAACTCAGTTTGTATTTTTGAACTCACGTTGTTCCAGTAATCAACACAACATATAACTATAAAAACATACGTTTTTCCACTAATCAGCACAACATATAATTATATACACTTACGTTGTTCCAGTAATCTATACAACATATAATTACGAACGCTTACGTTGTTCCATAATCAACACAACATATAACTATAAAAACATACGTTTTTCCACTAATCAGCACAACATATAATTATATACACTTACGTTGTTCCATAATCAACACAACATATAACTATAAAAACATACGTTTTTCCACTAATCAGCACAACATATAATTATATACACTTACGTTGTTCCAGTAATCTCTACAACATATAATTACGAACGCTTACGTTGTTCCATAATCAACACAACATATAATTACGAACACTTACGTTGTTCCAGTAATATATACAACATATAATTACGAACACTTACGTTGTTCCAGTAATCAACACAACATATAATTACGAACACTTACGTTGTTCCAGTAATATATACAACATATAATTACGAACACTTACGTTGTTCCAGTAATATAAACAACATATAATTACGAACACTTACGTTGTTCTACTAATGAACTCGTTGATATCATAAAACCGTTTCTAAATGGAAAATACAATTTTTTTTTTTTTTTTGAATATACAGTTTTTATTAGTAATTCGTTCTAAAAATGCAAACCAAATAAACTGTTTTTTCCTACTAAACAATTGTGGTACACATTTTTCGTGAGAACGGTTTAGGGTATTTTAAACACTTTTTGAGGTCTAAATTATTTTTCCCCTTCAGCACAATCAATGTGTGGTAACCAAAAACTGTCAAGTTAAAGCAATGTTTTTTGTCTAACTGTTAAAAATTCCTGAAGAACTTGATAAAACTGGAAATAACTAAATTAAAAGGTTTAGACTCTATATATCCGTATAGTTATTTCTCTTGTTAAATATCCATCATATTTTGATAAAAAGTTTAGAAAAAACGACCTTTATAC
>NW_013665976.1:588845-595549 GCF_000517525.1 Limulus polyphemus | reverse complement strand
TCTAGTCTTACACTGGTAAATTAGGGACGGCTAGCGCAGATAGCCCTAGTGTAGCTTTGTGCGAAATTCATAACAAACCAACGTGTGTTAAAATAATTCAGAAAATATATTAAAATGTAAAATGTGTGCACAGGTTATCCAGTCTACTTGTAGAACAAAATCAAAACAGCCACGTGGTAGTCCAACATTTGGAACACCTAAGCCTTTTTTCATCCTATCTAGGAGAAAGGCTGCAGAATTCCAATGAGATGGTCTGAGTCATTTCACCCAAGCACAGCTGTTTCATTTCTCCTCAGTAAAACTTTGCATTAAAAAATATAATTAAGTAGATTAGAAAGTGTTATTAATATAAAACAAAATATTTTGATTTACAGTTTAGTAATTTAATCTTGCACCTTTGTTTGTATATCAGTTTTATGATGGTTTAGTCTTTTGTTAGTAAATAGGCTTACAAAAATTCCAGAGTTAATAGATATTTAACAATGTGAAGAAAAAAATGATAATAACGAAAAGTAGCATTTTTTTTTTTTGCACAGTTCATGCAAGCAGAACTGCACTAGGCCCAAACTAGTATGTATGGATTGCACTGTAGCCTGAACTCAAAATTCGGTAGACCCAAGCATCAGTCTGATGCATTTCTACACCCCTGACATGGATAAATAAAACATTGGTTGACAAGTCCAAAGACCATTAATTTAATATGTTAAAGGATAGTTAATGTTAACTGAGATTTGTCTCTTTTTACTTTCTTTTGTTCCTGGGCTATACTTGGGTGATTTTCTTGTTTTCCAAGACAATGATTAAAATACCGTAGTCTTCAGCACAAACATTTTTCTCCATCAGAATACTGTAATTCTTTAAAAATCCATACAAGTAGTTCTTAACCCCCCACCACCCACACAATACCACCAAACTGCTTTATATTGAACCCTCTTCAGGATGAGGACATATACCCTGATGTACCATCAAAATCGGACAGAGTAGAATAATCTTTGTAAAGTTTGATGATGAGGGAACCCACTTTGAAACAAAGTTTGAAGACAGCTTGAATGAGTTATGAATAAAACATAGTAACAAATTTACAATGTTTTCAACAAAACCTTATTAAAACAATGTACATTTATTACTATTTTAAACTTGTAATACAGTTTTCTTCATTACCCATTTAAGCCATCTTCAGACTTTATCAGTATTTGTACAGGTTTGTTGACAAGAATAAAATTTGAGGTTTTGGTTCTCTAGTTTCCAATGGTTTACATGTACATGTATAAAAGTTACATAGAAAAAAGATACTAATTTTATAAATACCAATGTGTAAACAGTAGCTGTGTGTACGATATTAAATGAAGCATCTTAATATAAGGTTAACAGAATAATGAAGGAGGAAACAAAAGTGCCTAGCTGCTACTATACCGAAAATACACACACAGAGCACGAACTTTGAAACATGAAAAATAAACATGAATTTAAGTGTTAAAGTTTTATAAAGGGACATTTCTGGTGATCCAATAAGATGTTTTGATAGAGGTTTTTTTTTTTTTTAGCTTTAGCTAAACATTTACATCCAACATTACACATTTAAACAGCTGAAAAGTGCACTGGAAATTTCCAGCTGTTAGCAAGTTAAAGACATTTTATAATTTTTTCTTAGATAGGTCACAATTTTATTTTGTTTTTATCACTTGAATGATTGATAATATTTTATGGGATTACAAAATGGTCAAAGTCATTCATATAATTTTGCAGTGAGGAATACCATATTTAAAAAATGCCGACAACTGTTTGACATCTCGTGATAGTCGACCCAACACTGTAAGATAGTGTATTATATCACACGAGAACAAATTTTGATAAAAAGTTTAGAAAAAAACGACCTTTATAGTCCAGATATATATATATTGTTGTTTGAAGTTAAGCACAGAGCTACACAATGGGCTATCTGTGCTCTGCCCACCACGGGTATCGAAACCCGGTTTCTTGCGTTGTAAGTCCGCAGACATACCGCTGTGCCACTGGGGGGCATATATATATATAAAAGAACCTTGTTATTTTAACCAACGTTTCGCCTTTCAAGCTTCATCAGGGTTAATATACACAACTGTTTGATTATAAAACTGCTTCTTTATAATTTAACGAATATTCTAATATCAAATAGTTGTGTATATTAAACCTGATGATGTCGCAAAGGCGAAACGTTGGTTGAATTAAGAAATTTCTTTATAAAGATCTGGACTATAAAGGTCGTTTTTCCTAAACTATTTATCAAAATGTGTAAAATCCCTCCAGTATGCACTACAAATTTGGAAAGACAACAAATAATATCCATCATATTGTCTGTTTCACCTACATTAGATATCGTGATAGTTACAGTTTTCAACTTCTTGCACATTTCAGTAAGCGAAACCACAAATATTGCCACTGATACTGCTAACCCTGCTAAAAATACTACATTTATTCAACCATTTAAGCCTTAAAGGAAATATCAACCTCATCATAATATTTTAAGGGAACAATAACTATTTACATGATATGGCTCATTAAATTTCGTAGAAGCTTGTTTGTTTGTTTTAAAGCAAAGCCACATTAGGCTATCTGCTGTGACCACCGCGGGGAATCGAACCCCGGATTTGAGCGTTGTAAGTCCGTAGACATACCGCTGTCTCACCGCGGGATAATTTTAGTAAAATATCATTGACGTGTATAAAAAAAATATAATTTTTCATATATCTCTCTTTTTTTTTTTACAGATGTACATAGCACATTTTTATGTTTTAGATTATCTGAAGGCAACACTGCACATCTTAGTTTTTCACTGTTGACTAGGATAGTAATTACGATTACAGTAACACTCCAACAAGCACAGAATAAGCTTTAGTACGAAAGTTGTACTACCTGTTCAACCCGCTCGTTCTCTTTCAGCTCCCATCTGTCGCGGATATTTTTCCACAGAAACGTTTTCTAATTTTCTTGGTTCTATTGTTAATAAAGTAGGCACAATAACTGGCGTCATTTGGATGGAACTCGTCTGGACATGAGTTAGCCGTTTATTAACAAACCATTGTCTTCTTCCCCAGTTTCACTCCGTCTTAAACCTCTTCTATATTCATAATCGTCTGCTCATCCGCTCATGCACAAAGACCATGTGAATTGACTGTTGAAAGAAACTTGGGCCAAACCGTTCTAATTTTTTTTTAAATTAATGTTCTTGTTTTAGACGTATATATATATATATATGTACCTTCACGTATGTAAGTAGTTGTGTTAATATGATATTTAACTTCAGGTGCTCACTGTAAGTTGCCGCCATTTTTTTATTTTTGACATAAATGAAATCATGTGTCAGACATTAATGGACTCATTTCAATTTAAAATCTCGGAGTCGTCCAGTTTAAGTCCGTTACTTCTATTATAATGTTCTTTTTAAAAAATATACATTTGCATGGATAATTGGGTTTTTATCTGAAAGATCGTCCTTCGTTCTAACCCTTACTTTTAAAGAGAATTAATCTTTTAACCAAATATATTATTAATGGAGTTAATAATTAGGCTTACTAAGTTAACGTTTATTATGTTTTAGCACTGTTGTGTGTATTGAATCGATTAGGCTTAGCTCAAGTGGGAAAATATGAAAACGTTTATCTCTTTTTGTATAGAATTACTTGTTTCAAATAAACCTTTTTTCTTTTCTATTTATATAAAGAATCTTATTTTTAGTTTCTCTAGTAGTTTCTATTTATGCACAAACGTGTTTTTCTGAAAAGAAAAGTCTGGAAAGGGTCATATGATACATATTATAATCAAGTTTTTGCGTATATTTCACATATTCTTTTACAACTTTCAAATACAGAAGAAAAAATGTTACCATGATTTACATTGTGAAAGTAGATTGACGTAGATGTGCCACTGCCAGTAGAATGTAATCAAATCGGGTGAATTTAGGCAGAAAATCTTAAATATCTAATGATGACGTAGTTTAATTTGTGAATGTTTCATGTTTCTGTGATCATTCATTCGAGTTTATTTAATATATTTATTTATCATATATAAATATATTTCATATAAAACATTAATATATTATACTAAACGGCTTACGTTAATGTACTGTTTTGTATTACTGCCTTTCAATAAAAACGCCCCCCAGTGGCACAGCGGTATGTCTGGGAATTTACAATGCTCGAAACCGGGTTTCGATACCCGTGGTAGGCAGAGCACAGATAGCCCATTGTGTAGCTTTTTGCTTAATTACAAACAAACAAACAATCAATAAAAACAGTCCTGGCTCTGCCGTTATCAAGACAATCGTACTAAACATACGTTTAATTCTTCAAAGCACGTGGTATAGTCTGTAGTAACGTACTGTAAAGCCGTAGCCGCACGTGGTATAGTCTGTAATACGTACTGTAAAGCCGTAGCCGCACGTGGTGTAGTCTGTAGTAACGTACTGTAAAGCCGTAGCCGCACGTCGTATAGTCTGTAGTAACGTACTGTAAAGCCTAGCCGCACGTAGTATACGTAGTCTGTAGTAAAGGGACGTACTGTAAAGTAAGGGCCAGTCATATTTGTATATTTTAAGCTAAAACTTCAGCTAAGAGCTTGGGGAATGAGATACCTCAAATCTGAGACAACCCACCGAAGTCACACATTGAAATCACCTTAATTAAAGAGTAGAACATCACTGACGAGTAGGCACACCGAACAGATTTAAACAATGAACTTTTTTTTTTATAATCCTTGCTTTAAGGGAGAAGAAAAACAAAACGTGCGCGGCCTTTATGATTTTTTTCTCTCTCTGCTTCTCTAGTTATACCTATTATGCTCTTGAAAGTGAAAAAAAATCCTAATATTAGCCATCACGTTTCGGGTAGTCATCAATCTATAACCTTAACGTATCAATTTACTGAACGTACGATCAGAACAATCAAATACACTTTCAATCTTTATCTCTTTCTCAGGTCATACAGAATGGATAATATTTATCTCTTTCTCAGGTCATACAGAAAGGATAATCTTTATCTCTTTCTCAGGTGATACAGAAAGGATAATTTTCATCTCTTTCTCAGGTCATACAGAATGGATAATATTTATCTCTTTCTCAGGTCATACAGAAAGGATAATCTTTATCTCTTTCTCAGGGCATACAGAAAGAATAATTTTCATCTCTTTCTCAGGTCATGTAAAAATGATAATTTTTATCTCTTTCTCAGGTCATACAGAAAGGATAATTTTTATCTCTTTCTCAAGTCATGTAAAAATGATATTTTTTATCTCTTTCTCAGGTGATACAGAAAGAATAATTTTTATCTCTTTCTCAGGTCATACAGAAAGGATAATTTTTATCTCTTTCTCAAGTCATGTAGAAAGGATAATTTTTATCTTATTCTCAAGTCACGCAGAAAGGACATTTTTTATCTCTTTCTCAAGTCATGCAGAAAGGATAATTTTTATCTTATTCTCAAGTCACGCAGAAAGGACATTTTTTATCTCTTTCTCAAGTCATGCAAAAAGGATAATTTTTATCTCTTTCTCAAGTCATGCAGAAAGGATAATCTTTATCTCTTTCTCAGGTCATACAGAAAGGATAATTTTTATCTCTTTCCCAAGTCATGCAGAAAGGACATTTTTTATCTCTTTCTCAAGTCATGCAAAAAGGATATTTTTTATCTCTTTCTCAAGTCATGCAAAAAGGATATTTTTTATCTTTTTCTCAAGTCATACAGAAAGGATAATCTAAACAGAATTTATATTTCACCTCAATGTGTATTAGTTTATCATTAAGTATGCGCTTCAAAGTTTTGACAATTATTACGAAATGATGTTTTGCTGTGATCATTATCATTGACCTCACGGCTTCAGATAATCCCCTCCCGCTGGGTGTGGCCTATTCACTAGCGTGCCAGTTTTGCGAATTGAAGAAGCTGGGATTTCAGAGACGCTATGTACGATTTGTACTTTCAGCTATTGGCGCGTTATAAAAGTCACAGTCAATCTTGTTGTTCGGTTCAAAGAATCGAACAAAGTTCTTGAGGGTGTCTGACTGTTTTTCATCTGTTATGAAGAATATTCTGTACATGATAGTTATGAGGAATATCCTATATATATATATATATACATATGAGAGTTATGAAGAATACTATGTGCATGACACTTGCCTACTTTATTCTAGATTAAGCCCCGTACTCAGCGTTATTTTCGAAAAAATATTTCTCTGTTTTCGTGAATGAATTTTTTCCTTCTTTTGGCTCGAATGAAATAGATTATGGTTTGATACGTGTTTGTAATTCATTATCATTTCTAAGTTCGAAACTCAAAAACTTTTTCACTCTTTCACGTACTTCTTGTTGATTAGGAGACAGTAACCACTCCTGTGTATATACGTGAAGAAATTGCTAGGTTACATAAAGATTAATTGTTGAGGCATAGAATCTGAAACTGGGTAACCTACTTGTAACCACAGACTACAATAATATCAGGAGTGGTTACAAAAAAAAAAACACCATCACAGTAATATTATATCTGAGAAAAAAATACGACCTCTGTTTAAGGGACCAATTACTAATTTTAGGAAAATTAAAAACATTTTAGAATGATTGTTGCCCTGACTAATCGTTTTATAAAATAATAAGCTTGTTGGAAAATATTATATACATTAATGGCCCGATGCAATTTGAAGGTATATATATATATATATATATATATATATATAT
>NW_013665976.1:585041-588006 GCF_000517525.1 Limulus polyphemus | reverse complement strand
ATGGGAGTGCAAGCAGTTGAACCTCTGTGTGCAAGGATACGAAGGGAATGGGAGTGCAAGCAGTTGAACCTCTGTGTGAAAGGATACGAATGGAATTGGAGTGCAAGCAGTTGAACCTCTGTGTGAAAGGATACGAATGGAATTGGAGTGCAAGCAGTTGAACCCTCTGTGTGAAAGGATACGAATGGAATTGAAGTGGAATAATCTGTCTAGTTTGGTAAAGGAGGACATTAATGGGCAGTGAGTGGCTTGTTTTCTTGTGCGCACAAATATATATATATATTTGATAACTTACTTAACCCTTTGTTAGTTATAATACACAAGAGCCTTTAAAGAATGAGAATATTTCTATTGTTCAGTTACTATACTGGTTACAAACCCGTTCCTTTGTCAGTAATGTGTATTGTGCCTGGTTACTTGACGTCAACTACTTGCATCATCGTCAGTTGCTTCGTTGTAATGGAAAGTAGTGATCTCTCTCACGACCTTGACATTTGCTCTGTATGTTAATGAAAATGAACTGCTACCTTCCTTGTCTTAAATTAGTATATTAACAACTGATTAAACATTGTCAACAAGTAACGTACAATTAAAAGTTGTCGTTGAAATGAATTAAATCTGCCTGGTGAACTAAAAATTAGATAATGTTTCAATCCCTCATAAACAGGATGGCTCGAGACGTCGTCAGGTTACCAGTCCACTAAAATGGGTTATCCATTTCTACAACTTATCTTTAAAAAACAGGATACATTCCTAGCGCTTGGAAACAGGCTGATGTTTTTATATTCCAGAAGGAAGGAAAACAAGCGAATAACGCTGAAAATTACAGGCCCATAAGTCTAACAAGCAATCTAGAAAAATTGCTTGAAAAAATCATAAATAGTAGACTCATAAATTACCTTGAAACTAAATCAATACTCAAGGAAGTACAAAATGGCTTCCGAAAAGCAAGACAAACAATAGATCATCTCATAAGATTAACGGAAGAAATAATACACGGCGTTATTAAAAAACAATTTACAGTCGCATGCTTCCTGGATCTTGAAAAAGCATTCTATAAAGTATGGCACAAAGGACTCAGATACAAACTGTCCAAATTGGGACTCCCATAGAAATTATTCGCTGGGGTTCTAACTTCCTGGGAGATAGAAGCATGGGAGTGAATGTTGAGGGCACCTACTCCGAGTACTGCACTTCGGAGGCGGGTGTCCCTCAAGGAGGAGTACTTAGCCTTAACATTGTTTATCACGTATCTCAGCGACATGCCTCTCAAAGACCCAAACCATACTTTTTGCTCACAGTTCGCAGATGATGTTGCAATCTGATAGAGTGCCCCAAACTCAACAACAACAACATACAATATACAACCACTACTAAACGAAATAGAATTGTACTGCAATAAGTGAAGAATTAAAATAAATGCGCACAAAGGTCACATTATTTACAAAATCGTACAAACAAGCAAATTAATACCACAGTTATATCTAGACGGGACTATCTTACAGGTAGCAACATCAGCAAAATTCTCAGGGATTACATTTGACTCAAAATTAAACTGGATACCACACATAAATAGAAAAAAACACACCAGAATTTGGAAAAGAGCGAGTTACCTTAGGGTCTGACTGGCAATAACTAAGGAACTTCACCAGAAAACATATTAAAAATTTACAGAACATATATAAGACCAGTCGTAAAATATGCCTGTATAACATGAATAAATGTACCCAAAACACACATCAAGAAACTACAACAAATACAAAACTATATCTTAACGACAGCATATAGAGAGTCCCACGATCAACAAATTCAGAGTTTCTACACCACCATTCAAACATGTCAACGTTATCAGACAGACTCCTGGATATCTCGCTTCAATATTATAAGAAAAATATTAATAAAAATGAACTGATGAGCAAACTAAAGAGTTATATAATAAATGATGAACCAAGCCCTAAGTACCCCTCTTCTCTAAACTTCATAAATAGGAATTTTACAGGCCAAACAGTGCTAGGCTAACTGAATCCTAGATACAAATGTAGCTTTATTTTCATAGGGTTTTGTATGTAAAAATAGGATTATGTAAGTGTGTATATAACTATTAAGTGGAACTGTATTACGAATACGGACTAATAGTGCGATCATACATAAGTGAAGCTAGTAAAAATATACAAATTAATATTACCTCATGAATTGGACATAGCACGATAAGGGTATGTTAATTAAAACTACAGACAATGGAAAAAATTTAACATACTGTGAGTAATGCAACAACAACGTAACAAGGGTTATTACCTTGGATTCAGTAACAGTGCAAACAAAGTAACAATTCCTGAGAGGGAGGAAGAGGTCAACGCTGAACCTGACCCTCCTTGGTCCAAAACATGGACCGAATCCCATTGAAAAAGCCCCCCAGTGGCACAGCGGTATGTCTGCGGACTTACAACGCTAGAAACCGGGTTTCGATACCCGTGGTGGGCAGAGCACAGATAGCCCTTGTGTAGCTTTGTGCATAATTAAAAACAAACAAACAAACCCATTGAAGAAATTCTCCCTAGCGGTCAAATAAAACCTATACACTGAGAATGAAACTTTAATGGTCCCATATATATATAGGTCATTGATTTTATGTCGAGGCAACATTCACATTTCATACACTTTATTCTCATGATTTTCTCTTCGTTCCCGCGCTTTGCAGCAGTTTCGCTTCCCTCAGAGAATTTCTTTATTGAGATTTACTTATAATGCTACAGCTGCTATAGAACACAGGTATGTTGGGGGTGGTACGAACCACAACCTTCAGGGCCCGGCATGGCCAGGTGGTTAGGGCGCTCGACTCGCAATCTGCGGGTTCGAATTCCCATCACACCAAACATGCTCGCCCTTTCAGCCGTGGGGCCGTTATAATGTGACGGTCAATCCCACTATTCGTTGGTAAAAGAGTAACCCAAAAGTTGGCGATGGG
>NW_013665976.1:580784-584409 GCF_000517525.1 Limulus polyphemus | reverse complement strand
CGAAAATAAAAGACCATTTAAAGAAATTACGTCTACTTGTTTAGAGGAAATGTTAATCCGTGATTAACATGTAAACTTTTATGTATGTAAACTTGAGTTAAAACTACGATAAGGCATTCCTCAGTCAAGTCATTAATATATATAAATACTTTATTGAAGTGTAACGAAACTGTTAAATAAAGAATGTTTATATTAAAAAAGAGTCTAGTGTCACTGATAATTCTACAAAAGGCCTGAAATGGTGTTACGAAGGTCTCTATAATTATAGTATTTTGGCACGTGTGTATAAAGTTAAAATCATAAATAATATTCAACGTTAAACTGGTACACAATTAAAAACATTTTATTTAGGCTTATCTATGGCCATAGATAGGCCTAAATAAAATGTTTTTAATTTTGTACCAGTGTAACGTTGAATATTATTTATGATTTTGAAGGTCTCTATGTTAGGTCCGAAGTAGTGTTATCTTGATTTCATCATCAGGGGCTACATTGGTTTTCTAGAGGATTTTTAATTGGAACTACAGTAGTACCAGAGAGAACTGTTAGAGGATATAGTAGTTATATCTTAGTTTCTTCATCAGGAGTTACACTGATACTGTGCAAGCTTCAATCTAGTATTAAATAGGATTCTTCATCAAGGATTACAATTCTACTGGATATTTTCATCATCAATATCCAGAAGGGCTGGAAGAAATATCTATCTACCCTTATGATTCTGTTACAAAAATCCATCAACATGGAAAACGGTTTTCTACACCTTACGGAAAATGATCAATAGTTGTGCAATTTTAAATGATTAACGATAAGTGGATAGGGCGCGTGTTAACTGGTGTTATAACTGAGAAATCATAGTAATAGTTCATAGCCTAAAACTTATAGTAATGGATTATAACAACAAAAATACAGTATTGTATTATAACACAGAAACTATAGTAGTGGATTATAACAACAAAAATACAGTAGTGGATTATAACAACAAAAAATACAGTAGTGGATTATAACATGGAAATTATAGTAGTGGATTATAACACAGAAACTATAGTAGTGGATTATAACAACAAAAATACAGTATTGTATTATAACACAGAAATTATAGTAGTGGATAATAACACAGAAATTATAGTAGTGGATAATAACATAGAAACTATAGTAGTAGATTATATCAATAAAAATACAGTAGTGATGATAACATGGAAATTATAGTAATGAATTGTAACACAGAAACAATAGTAGTGGATTATAACACAGAAACTATAGTAGTGGATTACAACACAAAAATATAGTAGTGGATTATAACAACAAAAATACAGTAGTGGATTATAGCACAGAAACTATAGTAGTGGATTGTAGCACAGAAACTATGGTAGTGGATTATAACAACAAAAACTATAGTAGTGAATTATAACAGAAACTATAGTAGTGGATTATAGCACAGAAACTATAGTAGTGGATTATAGCACAGAAACTATAGTAGTGGATTATAACACAAAACTATATTAGTGAATTATAACAGAAACTATATTAGTGAATTATAACAGAAACTATAGTAGTGGATTATAACAACAAAAACTATAGTAGTGAATTATAACAGAAACTATAGTAGTGGATTACAACACAAAAACTATAGTAGTGGATTACAACACAAAAACTATAGTAGTGAATTATAACAGAAACTATAGTAGTGAATTATAACAGAAACTATAGTAGTGGATTATAACAGAAACTATAGTAGTGAATTATAACAGAAACTATAGTAGTGGATTATAACAACAAAAACTATAGTAGTGGATTACAACACAAAAACTATAGTAGTGAATTATAACAGAAACTATAGTAGTGAATTATAACAGAAACTATAGTAGTGGATTATAACAACAAAACTATAGTAGTGAATTATAACAGAAACTATAGTAGTGGATTATAACAACAAAAACTATAGTAGTGAATTATAACAGAAACTATAGTAGTGGATTATAACAACAAAAATACAGTAGAGGGCTATAACACAGAAATAACAGTACTGGGTTGCAACACAGAAATTATAACACAAGTGGACTATAACTCAAAAAAAAGATTAAAATAATGTTTAGGGGGCTTCAAGAATGTTTGAAAATCATTTTTCTAGAGGCTTTGGCATAGAACTGTTTACCCAATAATTAAATAGCCAACACAGTATTATGTTCACCCAATAATTAAATAGCCAACACAGTATTATGTTCACCCAATAATTAAATAACCAACATAGTATTATGTTTACCCAATAATTAAATAGCCAACACAGTATTATGTTCACCCAATAATTAAATAGCCAACACAGTATTATGTTCACCCAATAATTCAATAGCCAACACAGTATTATGTTCACCCAATAATTAAATTAACCAATACAGTATTATGTTCACCCAATAATTAAATAGCCAACACAGTATTATGTTTATCCAATAATTAAATAGCCAACACAGTATTATGTTTACCCAATAATTAAATTAACCAATACAGTATTATGTTCACCCAATAATTAACTAGCCAACACAGTATTATGTTCACCCAATAATTAAATTAACCAATACAGTATTATGTTCACCCAATAATTAAATTAACCAATACAGTATTATGTTCACCCAATAATTAAATTAACCAATACAGTATTAAGTTCACCCAATAATTAAATAGCAAACACAGTATTATGTTCACCCAATAATTAAATAGCCAACACAGTATTATGTTCACCCAATAATTAAATTAACCAATACAGTATATAAGTTTACCTAAAACGTGGCAAATGCCTTTTGGATTTCAGAATTATAAAAAAAATCTCCCAAAAAATAAAATGTGGCGTTGTTGATGAGTTTTACTGAAACTAAAACTGAGGTCCAATTTTTTCGCATTTCATTTATTAGAAAAGACTAGAATGTGTGCGTATTTCCTGTTTTTACGTTGCACTCGTCCTTTACGTATCAGAGCATCAACAGTACGATTAAGGATTGTGTAATGAGACGTGAAAACAATAACTGTTCATTACATTCACTTTGAATCAGCCTATTCCTTACGTTGCATAAGAAGCCGAGAGAAAGTGCATAACCAATCAGTCTGTAATTCTACTCCTCTTAGTGGGGGTTGATCTGTCGTTAATTTAGATTCCTATGGGGACCAGACTCGTGGAGGCAAAAAAAAAACAGACAGCGGGTCGTGGTGACAAATTGACTGTTGGCTGCTGATGTCGATGTGCTTACGTATACATTTAGTTGGCTGTCACACAGGCAGGACTCCCGTAGAAACCGTATACATTTAGTTGGCTGTCATACAGGCAGGACTACCGTAGAAACCGTACACATTTAGTTAGCTGTCACACAGGCAGGCCTGTCGTAGAAACCGTATACATTTAGCTGACTGTCACAAGCAGGTCTGACGTAGAAACAGTATGCATTTAACTTGCTACTACATAGGCAGGCCTGCCGTAGAAACCGTACACATTTAGCTGGCTGTCACACAGGCAGACCTGCCGTAGAAACCGTACACATTTAGTTTGCTACTACATAGGCAGGCCTGACGTATAAACCGTATTCATTTACTATGCTACTACATAGGCAGGTCTGACGTAGAAACAGTATGCATTTAACTT
>NW_013665976.1:566560-580620 GCF_000517525.1 Limulus polyphemus | reverse complement strand
CCGTACACATTTAGTTAGCTGTCACACAGGCAGGCCTGTCGTAGAAACCGTATACATTTAGCTGACTGTCACAAGCAGGTCTGACGTAGAAACAGTATGCATTTAACTTGCTACTACATAGGCAGGCCTGCCGTAGAAACCGTACACATTTAGTTTGCTACTACCTAGGCAGGCCTGACGTATAAACCGTATTCATTTACTTTGCTACTACATAGGCAGGTCTGACGTAGAAACCTACGTGTAGACACCACTGTAGCGCCCTCTATTCCTCAGTAATGTATACAGTTTCCTTTCTCTGCTCTATTCTTCTTCATGACATGTTTGTAAATTCTTCCTTTCTTTAACGTACAGAAGCCATCAAACATCTCCATAGTGTTCCCTGTGTCTTCTAAAGAAGGAAATTAGATCATACTGAAGTGTTTTACACTTAAATCAAATATTTATATACAAAATTTAAAATGTGTTAAACTTTGCTGTAAAGTGCAACAGTTTGGGCTTTTCTAAAAAGGAAATTCCAATTCTTTGAAAAATGGACACTTCAAACTTTCAAATGAAAGAGTTCCTTTCTCTTTTGTTTTTTAGCAGTTCGAATTTACTCAAACTATGCCCTTGTCCCCCCCCCCTATTCATTATATATGAATGTATATATGCCTTTTATCTTCTGTCTTAACTTCAATACATTACCGAAAAGAAACAATTAAATCGAAAATTCGTTTGTTTCGGATGAGCTTGAACATCCAATCCAAGACAAAAAATAAAGAAAAAGCTATTTATATAGACAAGTAGTACATACATAATGTGGGCAGCTTTCCCATCTAGCTAGAAAGTTGAATAAAAACGAACATACAAGTACATGTAAATTCGTACTCTTCTTTTTATAGCGCATATATTCCCTTCATGAAATTCGCTTGCAAGTGCACGTGTGTAGGAAAATATTTGTTACATTGACAATATGATTGTTCGAAACTGTTTGAAGTCTCTAAAGAGCACAGATCTACGAAATTATCTTTCATTGAACTATATTGTTGCTCATCATTTGTTGTGTTGTTCTTTGTTATTAAACTAGAGAGTCGAGGGGTTTTTTCTTCTTTATTTTTTCCATGAGCACAAATTTGCTATAGACGTAGATTTCGTGCCATATTTCGTTCTTTTTTTTTCCTTCTAAGTACAGGTTGTGGGTGTGTTTGTGAAGATCATTTTCATTGCTATTGTTATGTGAACGTCATTCCATAGCGTGGGAGAGGTCGGGATTTGAACCGCACGCTAGGCTATAAAAACTGTTGGATTAAGTACTTTTGTGTTCATAATGCTGTTACTTGGTTATATCATCCCGTGGATGATTGGAGGGTTGTTAAGACCAATACTATCCAGTGTTTATAACGTGGAGAAAACTGCGTGATTATTTGCAAGCACAAAGTCAGCGGAAGTTGATTTATGGTTTCTGATTTCACAGCTTCGAAATTAATCACAGAATGGCGCAGTAAAACTTCCTTTGGCATCAATCAGTCTTATTGATCCTAATAACAAAAAAGAAGATTATTTTGGTTTGTTGTTAAAAGTAATTAGATTTACATTTCGGTAGTTATGAAACTGTAAAATGCAATTCGTTACTGAAAACATTTCGCGATATGAAATGGAACGATTATTTGTTTGAAGTTATGCACAAAGCTACACAATGGGCTATCTGTGCTCTGCCCACCACGGGTATCGAAACCCGGTTTCCAGCGTTGTAAGTCCGCAGACATACCGCTATGTCACTGGGGTGGGCGAAATGGAACGAATGGCACAGCATCATCTTCAGTGAATCTCTCTCTCGATAAAATACGCCTCATCGGTAAAATACGCCTAATCGGTAAATTACGCCTCATCGGTAAAATACGCTTAATCGGTAAAATACGCCTCATCGATAAATATGCCTCATCGATAAATATGCCTCATCGGTAAAATACGCCTCACCGGTAAAATACGCCTCATCAGTAAAATACGCCTCATCGGTAAAATGCGCCTCATCGATAAATATGCCTCATCGGTAAAATACGTATTGGTTTCTGACTGTAAATACAACAGAAAAAAATCCGATTTTCTTAACACTTTGTGTAAATCGTAGTAAAACCTTTACCTATAATGTTTGTACATAACTGACAGTAATTTACGAAGTCTTAAGTTGTATTGAAGGACATATTGGGCTGTATCGTATGCAAGATTTTTTTTTCTCTTTAGTCTTGCTGGAAATCCTGTTCTCTGTTGTTAACTGATCTTGTTACTGTTATTCGTTGCTGTGTTGTCTGACCCTGCCATTCCTCAAAAGTGTATACAAAGTTAATAGCCACGCCGATGTTTTTGAAGTATTTATGACAGTCAGCTCGTCAACAGGACCCTTAAGTTAGGAGTTGATATTAAACTAAAATGTGGAGAAAAATGTATATAAAAATCTGAGGATGAAAAAAATGTTTTCCTCGTTCATTTTTATTTTATATACATATATCTTGTTATTATTATTAAACACAAACCTACACAAAGAGCTATCTGTGCTTTGTCCACCACGGGTATCGAAACCCGGAGCCTAACAGTACAAGTCCGCAGACATACCGCTGTGTCACTGTCTACATATATCTGTATCACTCCAGCGTTCGAGAGTTGGTGCAGAAAGTGTATGGGGCAATTTTGATTTACACATTTATGTGTTAGATTAATAACTTAAAAAAAAAACGATATTGTACAATATTTCGGGACTCCACCCAACTTTTTGAAGCTGTGGACAGGAAGTCGAGGGCATTGACTGTCATTAAACACCTTTTATGCGTGAAATAGCAAGAGTTTGTGAAATTCAGCGTGTCTTATTTTTTCTTCTTCAGATATAGAATGTTTACTAAATGGACAGACTGCCTTTGTTTAACCTGTGGCAAGTAATTTTTTCAGTTGTCACCAGCATCAGAGTACAATATGGACGCGTTAGGCGTGTTGCAAAGACGATCCAATCGCTAACAGGGCGAAGTACCTTTTACATCCTTTATAATGCCCAGGAAGAAGTATGAATGACAAAATCGAACAAAGAACTTAAGAAGGTGGAAACGACGTTCTTGATTAAATGAATGGCAATTTCCTGTCGAAGTAGTTTACGTTCCGCCTTTACATATATAATTAATATTTCTCCACTAGCCCAAACACACTTCAGCTCGGCACGGTGTAAGCCTTCCCGTTCTAGCAGTGCACGGCCATGAAGCTAACCGAGTTGGATGCACCTGAACAGGGCCAGCTTCACGTGAGTGAACACAAGTTAGTTCCCGAGTAGAAGTCGATTGTGCTTAGTTGTGTGTCGGTGGGACTTCTAAGTAGTGAGTTCGGTCAAACCCTTAGACGGACCCCATCAAGAAGGTGTTAACTTATCCCCGTGCTGCCAATCCTTTCTACACGTGCTCCTGACATTCTCCGGGAACCGCTGTCTTAACTTTACATTAGTAACTAACTATATAACACAATTTTCTTCTGATCACCAGTACGTAGCAGTCTAAGTTACTCACCAGTAGATGTCCCAATCTCTAGTCGTCACCACTCGAGGTAAAGTTCAAGTGGCTGTAAACGAAATTTCATAGGGTTGTTGCTGGAACATGACATAAGTCTAGGGAGGTCAGGGTGAATGAAGACACTCGTGGGTGGTTTAAATCTGATTGGACTGTAGTTACTGCAATACGACTTGGTAGAAAGTACGAGTAACAACTGGCGTTATGTACTTCTCATATGGCGTCCATATTTGAGTACAGTTATGGGAAATAGAGGCGTGTGAATTTTGCAAGTATTATTTAAATGTATTTGATAGTATGTATATCTTAACAAATATTTATAAATTCCACACATCATTTTTCTTCACATTATCTATAGACTTTGTCTAGTAATTGTCTGGTTGTATGTTGTAGCCAACTAGATTTGTTAGCATTAGATATTTGAAATTTAAGGTATTGTCTGGCTGTATGTTGTAGACACTTAGATGTGACAGAATTAGATGGTTAAGGTATTGTCTGGTTGTATGTTATACCTATCTAGATTTGGCAGCATTAAATACTTAAAGCATGATCTGGTTGTATATTGTAGACACCTAGATGTGACAGAATTAGATAGTTAAGGTATTGTCTGGTTGTATGTTATACCTATCTAGATTTGGCAGCATTAAATATTTAAAGCATTATCTGGTTGTATGTTGTAGACGCTTAGATGTGACAGAATTAGATAATTAAGGTATTGTCTGGTTGTATGTTATACCTATCTAGATTTGGCAGCATTAAATATTTAAAGCATTATCTGGTTGTATGTTGTAGACGCTTAGATGTGACAGAATTAGATAATTAAGGTATTGTCTGGTTGTATGTTATACCTATCTAGATTTGGCAGCATTAAATATTTAAAGCATTATCTGGTTGTATGTTGTAGACACCGAGATGTGACAGGATTAGATAGTTAAGGTATTGTCTGGTTGTATGTTATATCTATCTAGATTTGGCAGCATTAAATATTTAAAGCATTATCTGGTTGTATGTTGTAGACACCGAGATGTGACATAATTAGTTAGTTAAGGTATTGTTTGGTTGTATGTTATACCTATCTAGATTTGGCAGCATTAAATATTTAATGTAAGTCTATAAAGTGGATGAGAGTGATAGAATAATACCGAAGTTTACATCTTATGAATTGGTAAAATAGTGAAATCATTGGTCCATGCCTTTGTATAATAAATAACTAAAGTTACTAATTCATTTTTTTCCCTTCAAATCTTTAAAGACTGTATTTCATTTGTGTATCTCAAAACGAATGTATATAAAGTACATAGCGTGTACTAGAAATGATCAAAATGGCGTTTAATGAGTAATTGCTGTTAGGCTTAAGAACCTGAAAATGAGCGGAAGCCCAAAACGTCGACTTCTAAATACTTTTTCCTCCTTTTATGTTACTTGTACCTCATGTGAGAAATAGTAGGTGCACTGATAAGAATTACGTATAACGATTGATATTACATGAATCTTAGTAGGTTCTTGTTAAAAGTTGTGTAGTGTTGACTCATCTTAATTCTTTGTTTATTAATATGTGAAAAGAAAAAAAGCTCGAATTTTTTTTGGTTAATCAGTCCTACAGAAATTAGTTCTATACTATTGGATATCTGTATGGTTTTGTTTTCTTAAACCCTCGCCAATATACAAATCTTTGTTAATAATCTAAGTAACAATCAGTAGTTTTAGGTATTATTATACCTTTATATCTAGTAATGACCTGTGTTTTGTAAATATTCGCTAATAATCTGAAGTGACAGTAAATAGTTTTAGATATTATTATACCTTTATTCCTAGTAATAACCTGTGTTTTGTAAATATTCGCTAATAATCTGAAGTGACAGTAAATAGTTTTTGATATTATTATACCTTTATATCTAGTAATAACCTGTGTTTTGTAAATATTCGCTAATAATCTGAAGTGACAGTAAATAGCTTTAGATATTATTATACCTTTATATCTATGAATGACCTGTGTTTGTAAATATTCGCTAATAATCTGAAGTGACAGTAAATAGTTTTAGATATTATTATACCTTTATATCTATGAATGACCTGTGTTTGTAAATATTCGCTAATAATCTGAAGTGACAGTAAATAGTTTTAGATATTATTATACCTTTATATCTAGTAATGACCTGTGTTTGTAAATATTGCTAATAATCTGAAGTGATAGTAAATAGTTTCAGATATTATTATACCTTTATATCTTGTAATGACCTATGTATGTTAACTTTCGCTAATAATCTGAAGTAACAGTAAATAGTTTCAGATATTATCATACCTTTACTTATGACCCGTGTTTCAGATATTGTTATATCTTTATATTTAATAACGACCTGTTGACATCATGATATGTGATATTTCTAAAGTGTGTATGTGAGTATTGTTGTTAATATTAGAAACTAGGTTTCGGTGGGTCTGTAAGGTATCATTGTTGATATAATCGATCATTGTTTTGATATATATATATATCACTTCTAATGTGTACCTTTTATCCAGTGGTGTTTGTCTTTGTATTTTAAGATTTTTTGTAGGCTCATGAACTGAATTGTTTTGTGAAATTTGGCTTAAAACTTTAGTTACGTATAAAAGTGTAAAATTTTAAGTCAGTTGAGTACAGTTATTTTTACAGTCGGTGGTTAAATCATTTTAAATTTACTGATCTTCTAATGTACCTCATTAACACGTTTTAATAACTGTGTTTCTAAGCCCGTTTTTCATGGCTTAATTTTAAGGAACATTTTACCTGAGAGTTAAGTGGGCGAGGAGTCTGGGAATCGTATTTCGATTAGTGTGTGAAACAAATTAAAATGTTGTAGTTTTTATGAAAAATATTTTTATTTAGGCCTACGAAAAACTTAACATTATTTGGATTTTTAGTAGTATTTCGAAATACATATTAACAAATAACTTAAATAAAGAATTAATAAAATAAAATCGAATAACAAAAAACAGGACCACAAATCGAATTTTTATAACAACTCTAATTTAGGTGGAATATTTTTCCAAGCACACTAAACACTGTTAATGTGTAAAATTTTATTCAACATTAGATGTGAAAAGGTCAAATACATTTGTGTTTGTGAAAAACCTATAATTTTCAAAACTGCATGTTTTTTTTTGTTTTTTTTTTTAAATGCATCGACGTTGATTTTTTCTACACATTTTCTTATCCCTCGAGTTTATAGGCCTTGTGATATTTGAAGTTCTAATGCCCAATGAGCAGTTATTTTCGATGCTAACCCTAATATTAGGATAGTCTATTGTTAATCTTATTCTCTTCAGGCCTTGAAGGGTCTATTGATTACTTTTGACCGCAGGGCAGAGGACATTTATAATCAAGGACTAAAGAGAGATTCAATATATTTATTTCTTCCCATAAAGAACTAGTTTGTTTGTTTTTTTGTAGTTTTTTTTTAGTGGACATGTGGTGAGTTCAGGAAATCTCGGAGTAAAAAACGTATCATTACAGGAAGAGAGGGTGTGTTATTTCTAGAGGGTATGGCAGTTTTGATAAGTGATGGACGTTCAGGATGACCTTCATCTCCATCAGATAAATAGATAAACTGTACGGCCGTTATTCAGTGAGATTATTCCTTTGTAACTGTCCTATGTGATCAGAAATGTTTAATTTCAAGAAAGAGTAACAGTTGCGATTGAAGTTGTGACATCCAATACTCATCGTACCATATTGGTAATTTGACTTTATAACAAGGTTCCTCTTGCGACTGTAGTGCGCTGGTACTTATCTTGTAGGAATAAAATGAAGCCATGCGCAAGTGATTTTTCGATAACAAACATTTTATAAGTCAAAAGAAATTGAACGATATTTCTGTTGTTTTTTATGACCTTTCATCAACTATGCTGCCAACGACCGTTTGTATATGTTGCCGTTTTAGTATCGAAAACATTACAACTATTGCTTCAACAGCTATCAGCAAGCATTTTTATCAACCCTTGATTAGCAAACGCTATCAATAGACGCTTGCTTCAACTGTTGTTTAATCACTTGTTATCAAATACCATGTTGCTTCTTCGTAAGTTTATTAACTGTTGCCTCACGATATAATATATTAATCTACGTTATAAACCTTTTTTTAAATTGATCCTTTATCGTATAGGTTGCACATTTCCACACACTGCTCTTTTATGAATTAGATTAATAATAATTTTTCGTCAACTAAATAATTAGCCATCTTCCTCACAATCTGTAAAAATGTTTGTTTAAAGACCTCTCATGTAAAGTGTTACTATTATAGTCCCATTAGGAACTGCTGCTGTTTAAAGGCCCATTATGTAAAATGTTTGTTTAAAGACCTCTCATGTAAAGTGTTACTATTATAGTCCCATTAGGAACTGCTGCTGTTTAAAGGCCCATTATGTAAAATGTTTGTTTAAAGACCTCTGCAGTTCCTAATGGGACTATAATAGTAACACTTTACATGTGCTGTTTAAAGGCCCATTATGTAAAATGTTTGTTTAAAGACCTCTCATGTAAAGTGTCACTATTATAGTCCCATTAGGAACTGCTACTGTTTAAAGGCCCATTATGTAAAATGTTTCCATTATAGTCCTGCTGCTGCTGTTTAAAAGTAAAGTGTCCTCATTAGGAACTGTTGCCGAAATAGGTAAATTGTGAAAACAAAAATATTGTTTTCGCGAGCTCTTGCCTATTGTTAGACATTTCACACACTACATTATCAGTTGTTGTTACTGTGAAATATTGCCTCATTAGGTAAGGTGTCATAAAAAGTTATTGTTTTACCAATTCTTGTCCCATTGTCAGGTATTTCACACCCCATATCATTAGTTGTCGTTCTTTTGAAATATCGTACCATTAAATAAGCTGTCAAAAAGACATTGTTTTCTTTAACTCTTGTCCGGTTGTCAGGTGTTTCACATTCTATCTGACATTCATTGTTCGAGTGAAATATTGTTCCATTACGCTTACTTTTTACCGTGATCGTAGAGTACTTTTTAAATACTCTTTTATTATATGACTTGTTAACTAGCATTATTATTGTTATATACTTTCATAAGCGAACAACCCTGGCATAAAAATATCGCATAACACTAAACGTAAAATGAGGTTTCAGCATAAGCTGCGATTTCTTGTATATTTCAAGGGCTTCAAGTTATATGTGTACTTATACAGGCGTAAGGAAATGTATAAATAGAAAACAATAACATTGTTTTATTCACTACGTAACCTGTCGGTTTTCATGTTAGATACACTGAGCGATGACCCTCCTTTCTACAATGCACCTTTCTGGCTTTACGTTAACATACAGGTACGAGTGGTTTATAGTATTGAATCTCGCTTACGGAAGTTATAGACCAAGATTTTTCCCTGAGTTCGAATATTCCATTAATCAAAATCAAACTGGAGATCTAATTTACAAGTGGATCTTATGAAAAGTTGGTTCTAAAAACTACGATACACAGACTCCAAATGATTGAAATATCTTGGTTTGTCACTGGCAGCCAGATTAAAAACGATACGTTAAGTTTCCAGACTTTGACTAAGACAGATTAAGGTTGGGACTGTGTAAATACTACCTGGAAGTGCTGTGTACGAGAGTATTTGAAACATGACTAAGATAGATAGTTGATGGTCACATTCCACTCTTTGCCTCTCAGCCATTAAGCTCAGGGACATTTGAACCACTTGATAGAATTTCCAGAACAAAAAAGTGAAATATCTTCAGAAAATATTGTGTCGCTCGAGCTGGAATATCTTGTAAGTTTCCTCCTACCAGAGAGGCGATGAGAAACTTGAATAATGAAGCACTGTAGTTTACCAGTGGTGCATTTCCAACCAACGATGACATGGTGATAGATTACTAAGTTTCAGAAGTCACTGTCATGTGAGAGAAACCTTATGTTGTCTTCTCTGTAATCAATTAGTCAACCTTTGCTTGCTCAGAATAACATACAAGTTCAACAATTCGCCTGCTGATGGCACAAGTCAACAAAAATCTTTCTTTAGTGTCTCATCAGATCAAGTTTGTAAACTTCGAGAACTCCAAAAGACAAGACAGAAGATTACAAACCCAACTTAGCAAGCCCTTGTCACGGTGGGTGCTTCTGGCTGGCTCCTTTTGGTCAGCAGTTCCAAATTATAAACGGCTATACTTGACTCGTAGAGAGGGCTCTGACTTGGCCGTTTAGCGCACATGTACGTAAGTTGCCGTTCAGATTTAAAATTACAATTACTCGTATGAGGGAGAAATATTAGCATCCATAAAAACTTATTTGTTTTGAAATCTGATATCATAAGTCGGAAAAATAAACCAAAGAATCGGATAAAATCAAATAGTGCAAATAAAAATGAGAACGTTTTAAAGTTATACCAACTAAAAAAAAAAGGTATAATTTTGAAGAATATATCCATCTGAATAACTCCCAAAAAAGCATTGGAAACGTACCGTCTCTCCAGGTATGCTCCTAATTGTAGGGAAATAAAGACGCAAAAACATGTAGGCGAAGAGCGGAATATCACAATCAAATAAAGGAATAAGGCTCAAGTGCGAAACGCTCTGATCTCCTTTATCATTCACTTAATATACATATCTCGTTCACTGAATGATAGGAAATAATAAAATAATTAAATTTCTAAATATATCGTCGCTATTCGTCATTATTATTTTGTATTAAAATATGTGATTTACACAATGTGAGTAATCAATCATTAGGAGCTTTTGTTGATGTATGTAATTTTTTGATTTTAAAAATGTGATTTTTCAGGTCACATTTAGTGCAATTAGTTCACACAGCCACGCTACTACTAGAGCTACAATAAATTAACAGAAAATTTTAGATGGAAAAATATTATTTCAAATTATATTTTTCTTAAGTTGAAAACATTTTATATTCTATACTGTTGTTGGTAATCATTTTTAGAACAGAATGACTAAAAACAAACTTCTCTAATCTATATCAGACATGGTAATTAAAGTTAACAAACTTCTCTGATCTATATCAAACATGGTAATTAAAGTTAACAAACTTCTCTGATCTATATCAAACATGGTAATTAAAGTTAACAAACTTCTCTGATCTATATCACACATGGTAATTAAAGTTAACAAACTTCTCTGATCTATATCACACATGGTAATTAAAGTTAACAAACTTCTCTAATCTATATCAAGCATGGTAATTAAAGTTAATAAACTTCTCTGATCTATATCAGACATGGTAATTAAAGTTAACAAACTTCTCTAATCTATATCAAATTCTCTAATCTATATCAAACATGGTAATTAAAGTTAACAAACTTCTCTGATCTATATCAAACATGGTAATTAAAGTTAACAAACTTCTCTGATCTATATCAAACATGGTAATTAAAGTTAAAAAAAGAAAATAAAAATATCATCACTGTGAAAAATTTTGTTTATAGAATATTAGAATAACGAATGAAAATAAAACCTTGTAAGTAATAAGTATGATTATATTACATTAGTTTCTGTGCTTGACGAATATTTTGCTTTTCTCTTGTCTTAGATCCAGTGTCCTCTTTGGAAGTTTGTCAATCAGTTCACCAGAGGGCTATGCGTGCCCAAGACCTAGAATTTGAAAATAAAAGATTGAAAGAGACACTTGACGATTACTACCAAGAGCTGGAGGTTCTAAAGAATCAAGGTGGGCCTTTGCTTAGTTTGGTAATAGTATTAAAATAAAATGATGAACAAAACTAAAGCGAGATGAAGATGAACTTGCAAGTGATATGTTTTCGATGACGTATTATTCATATCAAAATAAGATAAATGATTTTATGAGAACACATTATATAGAGTATACCATCAGAGAACTAAGACAACTGTTTCTTTACCTTTTGTGACGTACCAAGTAAGTTATAATGTGTAACTTTAGATATTACGAACCCAGAACATGCATGATGTGTAACGTTAGGTATTACGAACCCAGAACATGCATTATGTGTAACGTTAGTTATTACGAACCCAGAACATGCATGATGTGTAACGTTAGGTATTACGAACCCAGAACATGCATTATGTGTAACTTTAGGTATTACGAACTCAGAACATGCATGATGTGTAACGTTAGTTATTACGAACCCAGAACATGTATGATGTGTAACGTTAGTTATTACGAACCCAAAACATGTATGATGTGTAACATTAGTTATTAGGAACCCAAAACATGTATGATGTGTAACGTTAGTTATTAAGAACCCAAAACATGTATGATGTGTAACATTAGTTATTAGGAACCCAAAACATGTATGATGTGTAACGTTAGTTATTACGAACCCAAAACATGTATGATGTGTAACATTAGGTATTACGAACCCAAAACATGTATGATGTGTAACATTAGTTATTAGGAACCCAAAACATGTATGATGTGTAACGTTAGTTATTAAGAACCCAAAACATGTATGATGTGTAACATTAGTTATTAAGAACCCAAAACATGCAGGATGTGTAACGTTAGTTATTACGAACCCAGAACATGCATGATGTGTAACTTTTGAGTTGAGTCTATTATTCCGAGCGTTTAGTTAGAAAATCTTTGATATCTGAACACAATGCACTTTTAGTAAAAAAAAAAAACGGTGTAGTTTTAATAGTGATTATTGTGTGAAATTCTTTATATCATAAATGCCTGTTTTCGCGGGAAAGTAAGTCGTAGCTCTGCATATAAGTGTTTATGTAGTATCTGAAGAACCAGTGAGAAGTAAGAAGGGAAATATTGTGTAAAGCTTTAGAATGAAGCCTCAAGATAGTTGTTTTCTTCTTAATGAGATATAACAGGATACTCCTGCTCTTCAAGTTTGCCTTCAGTCACTATTTGTTTAGTTTTGTACTTTAATTGAAACTATCATAACATACTTTCCCTTCGCTACGGAATTCAAGCCATACACACGTGATTTACAGATCCTATACTGATCGAGCTCCTTCATTATCCCTAATTATTTCTTATCCTACCCCAAAAGGGTTCGAACCAGAAAAAAAAAAATCTGTTATGGCACCCACCTGAAAGGGGGTAAGGAACACAAACTCCGATGCCAGATTCGGGTTCAGCAACCCTGAAAAACGTATTCTTAGACCCATCATGCCTGTATGACCTTTTGGGCGCGTTTTAGAGATTTAGAGAGTGTCCAACTTATGCAACTGCATGGGGCCTCGAGTCCCAAAGAAGGGCCCTCAATTTTGCATCATCCTAATTAGGGGACCTCCAGTATCATAGTATTACATGAGAGTCTCAAAGGGTCTAAATCTGACCCTGCTGCAGGCCACCCAGAGTCCGCCTAACAAGGTTGGTCCAAATTTCTGGGTCGAGTTCACGAACAAACAAACAAGCAATTATATTCACACACATAACGTGCGTTGAGTTAGGATATTTATAGCTATAATAGCTATATTTCTCCAATAGTTTCGTGGCATCAGAGTTTTACTCACCAATCTTTTTTAGTGTTTGATGAATTTGGTGTCAACGGAGTTTGCAAATAAATCGCTAGTACTTGTGAGTGAAATTACATCCTTGTCAATAAATTACCCCTTGAAAATGCACAGAAAACAACCGCGAAAAAAACAAGTGCTCACGTTGTTTTGAACGACCATTTACACCATTGGTTTGTTAATTTTACAGTAAATCCGTGCAGCCAATCCTGAGAGCCCCCAAGTTGCCTTGATCCTACATGAAAAAGCCCCACTATGAAAATTCTGAAAATCGAAATATCGATACTTATTTTGGATGAGTCAGACGTGATCTAGTGGTTAGTTTGAATTCCTGCCCCCAGTGGCAAAGCGGTATGTCTGCAGAGTTACAACGTTAGAAACCGGGTTTCGATACCCGTGGTGGGCAGAGCACAGATAGCCCATTGTGTAGCTTTGTACTTAATTTCAAACAAATAAACAAACAAAAGTTTGAATTCCAAGGTTTGCTTCCCGTTGTTCCATTGAAGCCATGGGTGCGTTATAGGAGTAACGGTCGAATCTCACTATTCGATTAAAGTATTCCAAGAGTTGGCGGTGAATGCTGTTGACTAGCTACCTTCCCTCTAATTTGTCATTTCAAATTCATAGATGGCTAGCCCTCCTGTAGCTTTGTATGAATATCCGAATCAAACAAACAAATTTAATTTAAACAGTCCCTTCCTTACGTGTACACAGACTCTCTCAGAGGTTCAGAGAGGCCCGGGCCACTTCTATCTTTAAAAGGCCCTGGCTATAATAAACATAAAAAATGATGATACATTAAAACAAAATAAGAGAAGTGAAACATAATTTAAATATTTCGTATTTAACATATGTTCATCAACATTACTTAACACTTAATAAGTATTTTTCTAGCCTTTTGCTTTGCATAAAACAAGTCGCGAAACTTAACAAATGCAAAATAAAAAATAACAAGTGTCTAAATTTGAGGCCCTCTTTGATCTTGAGGCCCAGGCCAAATGGCCCTCCTGCTCCCCTCTCCCAAGTGGCCCTACGTGTATACATGCCAGATTTCGCGTTAGTCGCTCTTTAAAACCCAGGGGATGGG
>NW_013665976.1:556787-565746 GCF_000517525.1 Limulus polyphemus | reverse complement strand
GGGGGGGGGGGGGGGGGGGTCAAGAACCTAAATGAAAAATGTCAATTATTATTATAATTTTTTTAATTGTGTAAAATGCTCGAAAATTTATCAAACATAGATACTTAGGTATAATTGAGAATTTTCTACTGTTATTGTGTTTTACCTTAGTTCATTTGAGGTAAGTGATAGAAAATAATAGCATTTGACATAATAATAAACGATATAGATATCCAGTGAACATTTTTGTTTCTTGTATTTTCTGTTTGCAGTATGAATATTCGAGATGCGTCTCAGTGCTTATTGCATTATATTGTCAGTTTGATATTTGTCATCAGAGTTTGCTACTACTACCGCTACAGCCCTTTGACGGACTAAATCTTTACATATAAGTTTAGTGTTCAGAGAAATATCTAATATGTGTGTATTTCAAATACTTCTGAATGACCGTCGGCTACATATATATATATGTTTGTGTGTAAAGTCACACCTGAGTTTGGGTAATCAAGTATATACATCGAAATGTGACAACCTTCACGCACAGAACATCATATTTACACATATATATATATATATGTGTGTGTCTGCATATGTGGATGTTTACTTATGTATATGTTTAATGTATAGGAGTATCTTATCATCAGTTTAGGAAAATAAATCGCAGCGCCGCGGGTTCTATTTGCACAGCACAATGCTATCCGTCTCCTACATTCATGCTACGTGATGACTTGACGTTGAAGTTGCCGGTTCCTGTGGTACTTGCGAAAGTGAGGATATCGTATTAACACTACGTTAATGTAAATATTTTCTGCTCGCATGCAGAGTGGAAACTGACGTTCGTGGACGAACCCATTGGTGGAGCTTAAGTGTGTCGGCGACTTTATAAGTGACCCGTCTTTCCTTCCTCTGTGGATGTGTGAATATCATAGAAATAACAATTAATGTCAGAATAAACCCTGTAATACCGTTCCTACCAAAAGGTTTTCAAACAAACTTACTAAAGTAACGCATATAAATGGCTTCAAAGTAAATCCAGTTTTTTTGTCTTATAGAGCATTGAAATGAAAACGTACATTTCTCTGTCCCCGCCCCCCTGTGGCACAGCGGCATGTCTGCGGACTTACCACGCTAAAATCCGGGTTTCGATACCCGTGGTGGGCAGAGCACAGATAGCCCATTGTGTAGCTTTGTGCTTAATTAGAAACAAACAAAATCTCTGTTCCCCCCTTTTATTACCTTTATTACTTTGCATCGTGATTTTGGTAGGACGCGAACATGCTTTGAACGCACCAGAACCAATAAACTAACTCAGGAATATATGTATTGAAAATCGAGTTAGAATAATTTCTTGTCCACGTTTTCAACCCAACCCCAGAAACAATGATTTGCTTTATTGTCGTTACCAGATATGATTTAAAATGAATATATATAATTTTAAAAATAATATTTTGCATGACACTGTTCGACTCTTAAATTTTGCATATTTTTCCCGAACTTAATAAATTCCAATATAACTATTTTTGGAATTCTCAGTATGAACGGCACCTCATACAATACATGAGCTAAACGGCCGGGTTAGATACTCTTAAGAGTTGAACGGCAACTCATACGATACAGGATCTAAACGGCCGGGTTAGATACTCTTAAGAGTTGAACGGCAACTCATACGATACAGGATCTAAACGGCCGGGTTAGATACTCTTAAGAGTTGAACGGCAACTCATACGATACAGGATCTAAACGGCCAGGTTAGATACTCTTAAGAGTTGAACTGCAACTCATACGATACAGGAGCTAAACGGCCAGGTTAGATACTCTGAAGAGTATAACGGCACCTCATACGATACATGAGCAAACGGCCAGGTTAGAGTCTCTTGAGGGTTCACACATAACCTTCAGTAATTTCGAACTACTGGGTAGAAGGAACATAGTCATTCAGCAGTACCCTTCGCCACAAGGGCTTCCCCCTGCTTTGATTGTCACTCTTATAACGCACCCATAGCTGAAAGTGCTGAACGTGTTCACCAGCATTGCAGACAAAATACTGGACCCCTTCGTTACGTAGCTCTGGATACTAGACGACTCCCAGCCAGTTCCAGTACAGTAACAACATTCCGTCGTCGGACACATCCTGAAGTTTTTAATTCTTAAAGGATATAATTAAACCATAAGTATTTTTAAATCAGGTTTCCGTAATCTATTGCCGCAGTATTAGGTTGAATTCAGCTGTACTAAAATAGTTTAAAACGATAATGAAAGAAGATAATTAACAAAGGAATGTGGGATAATTCAGAATGTGCATGTTGGCTATGATGCATGTGTGTCGTGAGATGAAGAGCGACTATTACAAGCTATGAAGTGCATAGTTCTTCTTTAGTGTACTTGAAATTTAATATAGTTTTCTTAATTGGCTAAATTTTCCATCTCACCTTAACTGCGAACCTATCTTGTGAAGCCGGTAGTGCTAAGACGGAAAAATCAAATGAAGATTGTGTTGTACGCGTTTATTATATCAGAGGGAAAAAACCTAAGTCGAAATACTGTAGTAATTTTCATTTTTGTGTTTCCCTCGTGCAGGAATCAAACTACACTATTAACATACTAGCACCTCTTAACAACTCAAACTACCACAGTCTTCCCCTAAATGGGCTTTATGCCATGGTCGTGGGACGACCACAGGTCTGTCATTTGGCTTTATGTCATGGTCGTGGGACGACCACAGGTCTGTCATTTGGCCTTATGTCATGGTCGTGGGACGACCACAGGTCCGTATTTTGGCCTTATCTCAGGAACGACCACTACTCTGACACCAGTTTTAATTATGATTTATGTCTTTTATTTCCCTGACTTCGTATCCAACACTAGACCCCCCGGTCGTCAAGCAAGTGTTCTACTATCTGAGTTAAAGGGCTAACCCACTAGCAATTGCTAGTAAAGTCACTTCCTAACATTCAAAGTACCCCAATATTACTCAAAAAGTTTCACGTTTTTTTGTTATTTTTAATGGAAACAGTTTGAAAATTTCCGATTGAAACTTTTATTGTTTTGTATTTTCGTAAACAGCCTTCATATTTACAAGTGAACTGCTTCAGTTGTGTATTAGCGAATAAGCTAGGAAATCTTATTTTAATACACAAGAGATTTTAGTTACACCTCCTTTGTAGAATTCCTCTAGGTGGCTCTGGGGTACGTTTGAGGGCATATAACGCTAGAAATCGGGTTTCGATACTCGCGTTGTGCAGATCATATATGGCCTGTCGTGTAGCTTTTGCTTAAAAAACAAACCTTTGTAGAACAGCGTGACGTAGCTAGAAAGAAAGTTAAATAATTATACTTTCAGCAGGTACTACGTGGAGTTGCGTTGCTCTAGCAACGCCACACTGTTGCGTTGCTGTAGTATATTTTGGTCTAAAATTGCCACACTGTTGCGTTGCTCTAGTATATTTTGGTCTGAAATTGCCACACTGTTGCGTTGCTCTAGTATATTTTGGTCTAAAATTGCCACACTGTTGCGTTGCTCTAGCATATTTTGGTCTAAAATTGCCACACTGTTGCGTTGCTCTAGCATATTTTGGTCTAAAATTGCCACACTGTTGCGTTGCTCTAGCATATTTTGGTCTAAAATTGCCACACTTTGCCCAGAAATAAAACAAATACTCGAACTTTGGCAAATACACATTCTACGCAAAAAAAAAAGAGGAAAAAAATATGAACGTACAAAATGAATGCGCCTAATTATACATTTCCGAGAACAAGTTTAAGTATTCAAAAATTTGTTAACATATGTTTGCATTTTCTTTTTAAGTTTTAGAAATGGTTGTTCTTGTGTAACTCACGGATTTGGTGGCACAAAATCATTTATAGAAGTTTATTACTTCACAGCTATTTAGTGAGTTTGTTTGGATTGCCAGGTTAAGCCAAACTCAATACCTTACTTCCCTTTAGTCTGCCTCCGTCCCAGTGGTTCAGCAGTAAGTTTGAGTGCTTATACCATTAAAAACCGGGTTTTGATACCCATGTTAGACACAGAACAGATAGTCCACTGAGAAGCTTTGCGCTTAACAACAAAGAAACAAAACAAACTTTTTTTAGTCTTATCAGTTCAAAATTAGGGTTAGCTAACGCAAGTAGCCTTTGTGTAGCTTTTCGCGAATGTTCAAAGCAAACATTTTTTTTTTTTGTTATCGAAACCTAGATGTTAATAGAAATTTCTGTTCTTTTTTTTTTAAGTTTCGGGATTATTGATATCGATTAGTTATATATAAAACAAAAACGTTGTTTCATAGAAGATAAATTGTTTTATTTCCCTTTTTCTTATTTTGTTAGACACAGAACAGATAGTCCACTGAGAAGCTTTGCGCTTAACAACAAAGAAACAAAACAAACTTTTTTAGTCTTATCAGTTCAAAATTAGGGTTAGCTAAATTGTTTTATTTCCCTTTTTCTTATTTTTGCAATTTTCTCATCGACTTAAACTTAGAAAAATGTATTGTATATAGCATATGGAAAATTTTAAAGACAATGAAGTCCTTTGAAGATTTTCCAAAATTATGACAATATAAATTATTAATACTTGGGCTAATACGTTCTTCTTGTTCACCTATTGTAAACCGTTTTATTTTACCTATCCGAGACAAAATGTTAGGCCCTTTCTCTTCCATTTAATTACTCCAGGTAAGTGACGCACAACTCCCAAATTTTATGTTTTTGTTACATATTTTTATGCGAATTTTATACTGTGCAGTTCTTGTTATATTCACCCCCACAACAGGTGGCACAACAGTAAGCTCAATGGCTTATTACGCGAAAGTACAGGGTTCTATCCCTACGATGGGCACATCCCAGACAAACACATTGCGTAGCTTTGCGCTTAGCAACAAACAAACCCTTCTTCACTCCTATAAAGTACTGATATGAAAAGAGAAAACCCCAACCCAAGATATTTCGTTTCCCCCGTTTGTCCTCTTAAGGAAGGGAGTTAGTTCCACCTTACGAAACACTCGGGTTTGGACTTTTGTCTTTTTCATATTTATTTGATCCTACGAGCGTTTGTAAAGTTGTTATGAATGTATAGCACACAAGGGTTGTCTTTCTTCATCCCTCTGAAGAACATCATTTTAGATTGCAAAATAATTTTCTTAAAAACGTTTAAAAAAGGCTTGTTGAAAGTACATATAAATTAACAACAGGTATTCTGTACGTTTGAAACTCAAGAAGATACATAATTTATGTGCACTTCACGACTTACGTAGCACAGATCTTGCTTGTTAGTAGTTAAGCACAAAGCTACACAATGGGCTATCTGTGCTCTGCCCACCACGGGTATCGAAACCCGGATTCTAACGTTGTAAGTCCACAGACATGCTGCGCTGTGCTACTGGGGGGCGTACGTAGCACAGATCTTCACTCCTGCCGGCATATTCGATCTGTTGATTTTATTATGTTTATTGCCCTGCGTTTTATATTAACGAAACCAACGTTTTGTGTATCATTCCAGTTTAACATTGCAACATGTATGTTTTAGAAAACGTATACCAATTTTAGTTCCCTTTATTTTATTATGGTAATAGGCCCGGCATGGCCAGGTGGTTAGGACACTTGACTCGCAATCCCCGGGTTCGAATCCCCGTCCCACCAAACATGATCGTCCCTTTCAGCCGTGGGGGCGTTATAATGTGACTGTCGATCCCACTATTCGTTGGTAAAAGAGTAGCCCAAGAGTTGGCGGTGGGCGGTGATGACTAGCTGCCTTAACTCTAGTCTTTCACTGCTAAATTAGGACGGCTAGTGCAGATAGACCTCCTGTAGCTTTGCGAGAAATTCAAACCAATTCTATTATGGTAACAATACATGTGCGATAGATAATTACTTTATTTTATTATGGTTACAATACTATAGGTTCGAGTGTGGTAGGCAATCATCTAATTATGGTAACAATACTATCTATAAGTACGCGTGTTGTAGGTAAATATTTTCTTATGCTAACAATACTATAGGTTCTAGTGTGGTAGGCGATTATCTAATTATGGTAACAATATTATAGGTTCCAGTGTGGTAGATAATTATTTTATAATGGTAACAATACTATATGTTCGAGTGTGGTAGATAATTATTCTAGTATATTAACAATACTATAGGTACGTGTGTGGTAGGTAATTATTTTCTTATAGCACCAATAATATAGATACGTATGTGGTAGATAATTATTTTATTATGATAACGATGCTATAAATATGTGTGTGAGGTAAATAATTATTTTAATAGTGGTCAATATACTATAGGTTCGAATGTGGTAGGTAATTATTTTCGTATGGTAACAACACTATAAGATTGAGTGTGGTTGGTAATTATTCTATTATATTAACAATAATATAGGTTCTAGTATGGTAGGTAATTATTTTATTATGGTAACAATACTATAGGTTCTAGTATGGTAGGTAATTATTTTATTATGGTAACAATACTATAGGTTCTAGAGTGTTAGGTAATTATTTTATTATGGTAAAATACTATAGGTTCTAGAGTGTTAGGTAATTATTTTATTATGGTGACAACACTATAGGTATGTGTGTGGCAGATAATTATTTTATTATGGTAACAATACTATAGGTTCTAGTATGGTAGGTAATTATACGTTCGAGTGTGGTAGATAATTATTTTATTATGGTAACAATATTATAGGTTCCAGTGTGGTAGATAACTATTTTATAATGGCAACAATACTATATGTTCGAGTGTTGTAGATAATTATTTTATTATGGTTCTAGTATGGTAGGTAATTATTTTATTATGGTAACAATACTATAGGTTCTAGTATGGTAGGTAATTATCTTATTATGGTAATAATACTATAGGTTCTAGAGTGTTAGGTAATTATTTTATTATGGTAACAATACTATAGGTTCTAGTATGGTAGGTAATTATCTTATTATGGTAATAATACTATAGGTTCTAGAGTGTTAGGTAATTATTTTATTATGGTAACAATACTATAGGTTCTAGAGTGTTAGGTAATTATCTTATTATGGTAATAATACTATAGGTTCTAGAGTGTTAGGTAATTATTTTATTATGGTGACAACACTATAGGTATGTGTGTGGCAGATAATTATTTTATTATGGTAACAATATTATACGTACGTGTGTATAGGAATGATAGCGCGAGCGCTATAGGGTTTTTATTCATTTCTATCGAGACTTCTTGAACCTACATGTTTTTCTAACATCATACATGTACGTGTGTGGTAGGTAATTATTTTATTATGGTAACAATAGGTTAGGTACGTGTGTGAGAGGTAATTATTTTGTCATAGTAACAACACCTTAGGTACGTGTTTGTGATACAATAATATTTTATGGTATAGATACGTAAAAATGACGTATTTGTATCCAGCTTTGGATCCGATACTCTACGTTAGTTTGTTTTTACTTTTAAATAAACGAAAATGTAGTTGGTATTGTGACGTAAACAGTTAACTACACCAAGGTTTGTAACTTCGTTTTAAATCCTAAGTAAAAAAATGAATTAAAAACACGAAGGTTGTAATACCCCCAGCATTAGCTTTCTTCCTAACAATGGATCTATCGGTGTAAAAAATTTTGTAATGTAAGCTTTCAAAACCATCCCAGTAATTTTATTGAAATTCCTCATAGTCCCAGTAAATGTGACATCCTAACGTTTATATTCACGTACGTTATTTTATGCTTTTCAATTAAATTAAGCAGCTTTACAGACAAAGGTAGCATGCTCATTGCAAATACCTCAGATGAAGCTTTGACAACCTTTTGTGGGATGTGTTATTTCCCGCAGCATTATCCTGTTGACGGTATTGTTTCATGGCTGACGCAACTCGAGCCTCGTGTACTTCAGATGTAGAAATTGTATGCTATATGATAATTACGCTGTGTCAGTTTCTTGTTGCTTACGTATAACGCACTTTCTATAAAGTTAAGGGGATGCGGGGGGGAGGCTTTCAAGACTGCAATAGTGCCGAGCAATTATATGAAAACACTCGCTACGCTTTTGGTCAGGATCAACGAAAAATTTTTACGTAATTTCCGTGGCCACCAATAGGAATATAAGTGGGGAGAAAGGGGATTACGAATCCCCCCCCACACTTTTCATTATTTTAATACAACTTACACATAGTGATTATTTATTGTTGCTGAAAGCGACCGCTCTCCTTTGAAGGTACAGAACAAAGCAGACTTCCTCCTGATTTATCACATGATCAGAACCAAGAGTAAGAAAAAAAAAAGTTTTCTATAACAATAAGACCTTCAGAGAAAGGAATTACCAACACAGTCATCAATACAGAGCACCATAATTCTGAGCGAAAAAAAAAATGTCCAAGGATCAAATAACTATAGATTCACGAAGAGTTAATGTAATAAGTCTTGGATAAAATAATGCACGTACATGATTATTTGAGTAATCAGATCTCTTCACACTTCGTTTAGAGAATTATGACTTATATCATCCAAACACAGTGAGATGAAATGGGTCATTTATAACCTGTTCGATTCAAAGCCTTTCTCTTATATGTGAGCCGGATGTGTCCTAGTGGTTAGTGTGCCGGACTGTGGATCCGAGGGTCTATGGTTCTCCTTCTGTTTCAAAACTTTGTGGTCGTGGGTGCGTTATAAGGGTAACAGTTGAATTCCACTCTTAGAGTAGCCCAAGAGTTGGCGACGGGTGCTGTTGACTAGCTGCATTCCCTCTAGTGTATCACTTCGAAGCTTGTATAGCTTAGCACGGATACCCAAAACAAACCAAACTCATAAAATGTTGAGTAATAGGAACACTTTCTTGTACGTGACTCGGAAACCCGCGTTTTAACAGCGTCAACAGGAGTGTATAGGAATTTGTTTGTTTGTAATTAAGCGCAAAGCTACACGATGGGCTATCTGTGCTCTGCCCACCACGGGTATCGAAACCCGGTTTCTAGCGTTGTAAATCTGCAGATATACCACTGTGCCA
>NW_013665976.1:553012-556416 GCF_000517525.1 Limulus polyphemus | reverse complement strand
GGGGCGGTTTGTTTGTAATTAAGCACAAAGCTACACGATGGGACTATCTGTGCTCTGCCCACCACGGGTATCGAAACCCGGTTTCTAGCGTTGTAAATCTGCAGGCATACCGCTGTGCCACTGGGGGACGGTTTGTTTGTAATTAAGCGCAAAGCTACACGATGGGCTATCTGTGCTCTGCCCACCACGGGTATCGAAACCCGGTTTCTAGCGTTGTAAGTCCGCAGACATACCGCTGTGCCACTGGGGAGGGGGGGGGCGAGTGAATAGCAATGAAAGACGTTTCTATCTTTTCTTTGCACTAAGGAAAGGTGACCACATTATGTAAACTAGGTCCGGACACATTTATATAAAATATTCTTCGTGTAGTCACCATAATTTCCGATTCAAACAGTACTGGAGAAGCTTGTTGTATTTCTCTGTTTTATGATTTTATTGTTCTTGCTCAGTGTGACTGCACTCATGTCATCATATGATGATGATTCTAATTAAGTAAATAACAATAATTAGTTGAATGTTGTTTTTTTCTGATGTTTCGCTGCTGCGATTTTTCGAACCGGGGACTTTGGGGGGGAGGGGGACAACATTCGTCATCAGGGGACTTCCCCCAGAAATCATAGGCATATAGTCATCCTATATTAATTAAGGTGATTTTTAAAGAGTAGGAGAGGTTAGGAGGTCAGTAAACCTTGGCCAGATATTACTGCTAATATGTTTTGGGTGCTGGAAAGGCTGGGATCAAAAAATCAAAAGAAAAACTACAGAAATAATAAAAGTGAACGAACTTCATACTCAGCACATAGTTTCAGTTTCTAGTTTTTATCTTTCATCCTGTTGTAACTGAAACAGTTTTTATTCGGCTCCTGTTAGGGTAGACAGTGTTTCGTTGTTTACAATCAACTTTTTTCTTAGTTAGTTACAAAATGACTACACTTTACGATGTTTCAAAAAATATTAACTTCATTGTCAATATATCTATATCTTCTTTCTCTTTAAGTAAATTATTTTAAAGCGTCTTCACCCTGTTGAAGAAAGATAATGATAAAATTACACACGTTTAGCAGTACTTGTACGTGTTTACATTTTTTTTCCTAACGCTGTCGATATACGATTATTAACGTTATTACCTTATACAATGAGATACACTGATTCGGTTATACATTTGGTTTTTCTGATACAAAAAACACTCAACTAGTGGTTAGTGTGCTCGGACTGTGAATTCGAGGGTTCATGGTTCGAGACATGTTGCCAAAAAAAAAGAAACAAAAATAAACACCAGTATCAAACTTTGGAGCCGTGAATACATTACACGAGTGACTTTCAGATAATATTAGCTCTAGAGTTCACACTTTGGAGCCGTGAATACACTACAAGAGTGACTTTCAGATAATATTAGCTCTAAAGTTCACACTTTGGAGCTGTGAATACATTACAATAGTGACTTTCAGATGACATTAGCTCTAGAGTTCACACTTTGGAGCCGTGAATACATTACAAGAGTGACTTTCAGATGATATTAGCTCTAGAGTTCACACTTTGGAGCCGTGAATACATTATAAGAGTGACTTTCAGATAATATTAGCTCTAGAGTTGGCGGTGGGTTGAATAGCTGCCTTCCCTCTAGTTAATCAGGTTAAATTTAAAGACGACTATGAGTAAATTGCCGGTTTTCTAACTTTGCACGAAAATTCTGAAACAAACAAACTTACTGATATGTTTTTGTTCACATTTTCCCTAAAGGTATTGTAAGTATGCAGTTTCATACATTTTCGTAAAAAAAGAACAAAGTAAACCGACACACGCCATTTTTTACTATTTATATTCTTTTTGAAATGTTGAGTGAGAAAAATAAATAACATCACAATCTCACATTTAAGATTTGTTACAAAGAGATGTGTAGTCCTCAGGTCGGGATAAAAATAGAGCTAATTTCCTTCTGTCGAAACAAAAACGTGGATGAAAATCAGACCAGTTGTTATCTCAATTTCTTTGTTCGGTTTCAAAGAAACGCAGAAGTTTGGTACATATGTATACAGAAGTGTGACATTTTGGTCTCCAGGCCCCGCTTTGCGCTTGGTGACAAGTCTATCATCTACATGCAGTTAAAAATATACCACAAGGGCACTTCCACGTTCCCGATGATTCGATCCGCCTCATCAGGACTGTTGTGTCTTTCACTAGTTACTCTTTCAGGTCCCACGTATACAGCTACTAAAAAAGGTTGTGCGAAAATGTTAGCCAGGTGTTTCGTTATCGGTACTTGGATCGAGTTTTAAAAGTATTTTTGTACTGTTGTGGGAAACGCTTTTGACCAGAGCATCAAGACTTACTTGCGAAATTGTTAAAAAAGTTATCCAAATATAAATATTTTCGATCCACTCCTTAGACAAATTCGGGATATGAAAATGCTATCCTTTTTTTTTTTTCCTGATGATTCCTGGAAAGCTACAATTTATACAAAGAGTAGCGTACGCTGATAAATTGGGTTAGATGAAACTGTGTTAGAGAAATATAATATATCATTTTTTTCTTCTTATATACTCGTCCTACATTTCTGGCCCTACTCACCACTACGTTTCTACATCTTATTACGGAGTCATAATATTCAAATAGGGGCCATGTTTATTATCCAAAGTCTATTTATTAATGTCGAGAATTAACTGTAATAATTAAAAAAGAAAAAGAAAAAAAAGTATCGTGACGTCAGAGCAGCAAACTATGCAAATGAGTATATACATTGAACCGTAGAAAACAGCTTGGTAGCCTGTGTGTGTCTGTTTCGCCTTCACAGCTCTCAAAAATAACAGTTGTAAGTGTGTACATAAACTTTGACTTTTTTTTTAATGTCGTATTCGTAATGAATTCATAATGATTCACTTATAAAACAATTGAATAATCCTACGCCATTAAGTTTTCAACCCTTCCTACAACTTATATTTGGGCCCCCCAGTGGTACAGCGGTATGTCTGTGGACTTACAACGCTAGAAACTGGGTTTCGATACCCGTGGTGGGCACAGCACAGATAGCCCATTCTGTAGCTTTGCGTTTAAGAACAAACTAAACTGGATTATCTCTGGTTTGACAAAAATAACTGAGCTAATTATTTATGATTTTATTTGTTTGTTTTGAATTTCGCGAAAAGCTACACGAGGCTATCTGTGCTAATCGTCCCTAACTTAACAGTGATAGACTAGAGAGAAGGCAACTAGTCATCACTACCCACTGCCAACTCTTGGGCTACTCTTTTACTAAAGAATAGTGGGATTGGCCGTCACTTATAATGCCCCCACGGCTGAAAGGGCGAGCATGTTTGGTGTGACGAGCACCCTAACCAACTGTCCATGACAAGCCAATATTTATGATATTCGAGTCATTCTATTTTCTTAATTTGTTTGAACGAATT
>NW_013665976.1:549763-552012 GCF_000517525.1 Limulus polyphemus | reverse complement strand
AACTTAACAGTGATAGACTAGAGAGAAGGCAGCTAGTCATCACCACCCACTGCCAACTCTTGGGCTACTCTTTTACTAAAGAACAGTGGGATTGGCCGTCACTTATAATGCCCCCACGTCTGAAAGGGCGAGCATGTTTGGTGTGACGAGCACCCTAACCGTCCATGACAAGCCAATATTTATGATATTCGAGTCATTCTATTTTCTTAATTTGTTTGAACGAATTTCTGAAGTTATTAAATTTCACGCAGCAGTTACCTTTTTTTTTATGCATCCAGATGGTACATACAACAGACGAAGTTAACTCAACCAAAACTTGCAAGTGTTAGCTTTTGTCAGCAAAACTATCCAATTATAATAATGATAATAAAAAAAAACAGTACGAGAGTTGTGACGAAATTGTTTTTGTTTTAGCGCAAAGCTATACAATAATCTATCTACGTTCTGTCCACCATGGGGAAATCGAATCTCGGATTTTAGCATTGTAACCCCATAATCTTACCGCTGATCCACTGGAGGACTGTGACGAAATACTTGTTGAAAACCTTGTGATGTACACAAGCAGCAGTGTTCATGCTGAAAACTGAATATTAGTGAACAATTGCCAATATTACGGGAAACTTTCGAAAGACGAAAATTGTTTTAAGCACTTGTTTTTAATCCCATAATGTGTTCTTTTTTAAGCCCCCCCCCCCAGTGGCACAGCGGTATGTCTGCGGACTTACAACGCTAGAAACCGGATTTTGATACACGTGGTGGGAAGAGCACAGATAGCCCATTGTTATTGTTGTTTGAAGTTAAGCACAAAGCTACACAATGGACTATCTGTGATCTGCCCACCACGGGTATCGAAACCCGATTTGTAGCGTTGTAAGTCCGCAGACATATCGCTGTGCCACTAGGGGGCAGCCCATTGTGTAGCTTTTTGCTTAACTACAAACAAAGAAACAAAGAAGTGTTCTTTTTAAGGTTAATCATTGTAAAAAAAATACATTGCTTTACAATAAAAGATACGTGGCTAGAAGCAAATGTACAGATTGAATCATAGGCATAATTTACGGGGGGTCATGCCCCCTTACATTTCATCAGCAGCAGTATTGCTTCGTTCCCATAATTATCCTTTGTTTCAAAACTGATTTTAGGGTAATTTTTTCGTTTAAGAATAACATGGAAAGCATATGCATGTAACGCCTGCTGTCTATACTTGTGTGCCTCTGTAAAGTTCATCGAGAATAACAGACAGGGGTAATTCAAAATAAGCAAAACTCATCTCAAAATTGTTTCGCATTTCAACTTGGAATCCATTGCACTATGGCTACGATGCTTTTGCTTTATTTTTATAGCAACATTTTTCTTCGAATCGTTGAACAAATCTTTGACTTTTGTAGGTCATTTATTAGTCTATATTGCCACATATTAAATTTTTGTCACGAACCATAGTTAATTAACATCCGGCGAAACATCATCACCAACACTACATCAAAGGATTACTCACGAGTTTTAGGAGACTTTCTCTTGCTCGACGCTGTGCATCAGATTAATAGCAGCTGAAGTATAGGGATTAGAGGTACAGTGTAAATTAAAACCCTTGTCAGCAAAATGGCTTACATTTAGTATATCAAGACCCGTGCTTGACGCCAAAGATTTGTTATGCCTCAAGCTACCTAGGTGGAGCTGCGTCAGCCGTTCATCTTTGAAAAACACAGGGTTGTCAGACTACTATATTATTATAGTCATTATTATTTGACATTTTTTACTGTTTATCTGATGTTCGTTTCAGCTTTTCATCACATAGATTTTTATATCGCTCTTCTACTGTACTTTTAGTTCTCTTTTTAGCCAGATGTACTCAATGGCGCTTCTTATCAGTCTTGGGTATTTCTCTGTGTATGTTTTTAATTATTTTTCTAAACGCAATAATACTATCGCTATGGGTGCTTAGAAAGTTTCTGACTGTTGCAACGATTGTTTTAAACCACCAGTTTCGATACCCGTGGTGGACAGAGCACAGATAGTCCATCGTTGCGCTTAATTACAAACAAACCGCTCCCAGTGGCACAGCGGTATGTCTGCGGACTTACAACGCTAGAAACCGGGTTTCGATACCCGTGGTGGACAGAGCACAGATAGTCCATCGTGTGCGCTTAATTACAAACAAACCGCTCCCAGTGGCACAGCGGTATGTCTGCGGACTTACAACGCTAGAAACCGGGTTTCGATACCCGTGGTGGGCAGAGCACAGATAGCCC
>NW_013665976.1:547701-548954 GCF_000517525.1 Limulus polyphemus | reverse complement strand
GCTTAATTTCAAACAAACAAACAATTAGAATACCTATAGACGTAATTTTCATAGTAGTATTTATTATAGAAAATTAAACAAATGCTTGGATAAGCATATGTCATCTGTGATAAAATATTATAACATTCCAGGACAATACAGAAGATCTGTGTACGTAACTGTTACGCCACCTTCAAATTGTGTATAGTTACAAAATTAACCTTGTGAAACGTAAACATATCAAACTCTGAGTCCCAGTTTTCAACTAATTATTATTTAACGTTTTACAACGGAAAACGTACTTTTACCAGAAGGTCAGTTAAAGACCGTATACACTGACTGGTCATATGACGGAACCGAGTTACAAGCTCATTCTGATGAAGATCTGAGCTAGCAGCTCGAAACGTCGTCCAAAACGTCTAGACAGATGCAGACCATTAGCAATGCCTTTCAAATAAGCTCGTTCTGGCAATATGTCTGACCCATGTTACAGGCTTGTCCTCTTCTTGTGTTGGAACCATGTTACAAGCTCGTTCTGGCAATATGTCAGACTCATGTTACAAGCTTGTCCTAGCCTTGTGTTGGAACCATGTTACAAGCTCGTTCGGGCAATATGTCAAACCCATGTTACAAGCTTGTCCTAGCCTTGTGTTGGAACCATGTTACAAGCTCGTTCGGGCAATATGTCAGACCCATGTTCCAAGCTTGTCCTAGCCTTGTGTTGTAACCATGTTACAAGCTTGTCCTAGCCTTGTGTTGGAACCATGTTACAAGCTCCTTCGGGCAATATGTCAAACCCATGTTACAAGCTTGTCCTAGCCTTGTGTTGTAACCATGTTACAAGCTTGTCCTAGCCTTGTGTTGGAACCATGTTACAAGCTTGTTCTGGCCAAGTGGCGGAACCATGTTACCATCTCATTAGACTACGAAAATATGGCAATGTTCATAAAAACGTGTGGTTAAAGCAGCGGATATTTGGCTCATGGAATTGACGCACCACCACGGATTTAGTGAGATCTTTCTCTTTTATTAAAGTTTAACGCAGGACTGGAACTTACGAATCTTGTAAATGAGAAGTAGCAAATTAAAAAAAAAACCTCAACAAAACAGACATAATCTTTCAATATTTAGCCTTTCTGTTTAGTTTTTTATTCCGCTTTTATATATCTTTATGTAAGTTTCTTTGTCCCCCTTATTTTCTGTAGCCTTCCCTTATCCTTTTCGCAGTCGCTCATTCATTTAGCCCCCCCCCCAGTAGCACAGCGGTATGTCTG